>NC_135181.1:37743562-38043562 GCF_041146795.1 Maylandia zebra | reverse complement strand
GGAATTCCTGTCTCTAAGAGCCATGGCTAATATTTATCTGTTGTACTCTTCTAGAGGTTTAAATCTGTCTGGTTGGGGTGTAAAATATATTAAATTGCTCCAAGTCCAGGATTGGCTGCCTGTAACCCTGCCCACTTTTTTATATCCGGAGAACCTCTTAATTAAAAAGAGGATTTTTACTGGATCGTTATGTTTGACCTTTTTTTCCCTGGTACTCACACCCTATCCACTATGTGGTTGTAACCCCCTTGTTTTAGAAACCCTCCCTCACATGATGTTGTAGACAGTGAAATATTTTATGTCTTTGATATATTTGACAGTTATATCTCTGCCTAAAAGCTACAGGACTGTGCCATGTGAGGTTCAGATATTTTAGCATATGTTTCTGAGCCAAAAAAGGAAGACGTTGTGATGGCAGAGATGGGAATCGCTTGCTTCTGCTACTACCATCACTACTACTACTACTACTACTACTACTACTACTACTACTACGACAGCTCTTCTACTGCTGAGGCAACTTCTTGAAACCCTCGCTCCCCAGCATTCGCCTTTAAAGTGACAAACCCTCAACCCCTGTCTTCCCTGTCCCCTTCCTCTCCTCTCCCCCTTCCTCAATCCATCCCTCCATGCCCCTCAACCCTTTGCCCCCGCCTTCCCTGACCTCCCCCTCTTTGTTACCTTTGCACCTGTGTTGACACGCATCACTTTCATCACCTGATTTTTCTTGGCTTCTTGCACACGCTTGGTGTAGAGTGTAAACATAAAGCGTCCACAACCCCCAAGCTTCTGTCTCCACCCATCTCTTCCTCCTGTGCTCACTTCTCCGGCCCCTCTGAAGCTTAGCACACCCCCCCCCCCCCCCCCCCCCCCCCACAAACCCTTGACCCCCCTTTCCCTGTAATCACCCTAAGTCTGGCCTATAATGTCACCCAACTTTACCCTAAAAATGTTATGCTTTTTTTTCCCAGTCCTGTGTCATTTCACACTGTGCCATTATGCCTTTCACTCACCATTTGTTTTTCTTTTAGTATGTAAGTTAACAGTATAAAGTCACTGTATGCCTCCCCTTATATCACAATCCCTTAAGACTGGCCTAGAGTCTTGGCTTCTCTTGCAGTCCCACACCCCCTTGTCCCACTCTGCCCCCAGCTACCCTTCCCTGGCTCCTTGGTTCTAACCAGTTAACTGTCCCCTCTTCCCTCTTTCCCCCCACTCTCCTCCACTCTTCCGTCATGCCTCTCTTCCCTCCCTCTCTCTCTCTCTGTCTGTCTTTCCATCTCTCCTCTTTTGCTGTTTTTCTGGCTGTCTCACCTGGGCTCTCGCAGGAGAGTTTGGGGAGGTGTGTCGCGGTCGCCTAAAGCTGCCCGGGCGCCGGGAGATCATCGTAGCCATCAAGACTCTCAAGGTGGGCTACACCGACAGGCAGAGGCGAGACTTCCTATCTGAAGCTTCCATCATGGGCCAGTTCGACCACCCCAACATTATCCGCCTGGAAGGTGTGGTCACCAAAAGTCGTCCGGTGATGATTGTGACCGAGTTTATGGAGAATGGAGCACTGGACTCTTTTCTGAGGGTGAGAAAAAACTAATTAAAAAAACAAGCACACACCAGAATAGCCTTAAAATTAGTTACTCTGTATAAAATGTGATTTTATGAGTGATGCAACACTACTGGGTAAATAAGCCCATCCAAAGCCGCTGGATTTTTGTTTGCAGTTATCTCACTGTCTTTGCAACCTTAAAAGGTCTTCTTAAGTGCAGCTGCAGAGCTCACTATGGATATCTTACAAATCCTGTATTCTGGCAGTTGGTGACATTTACAGAGCTCAGTCTCCAATGAATCTCTGCCTCAAAGTCACATCATACACTGTCTGCCAGAGAAAAGAGGGGGGGGCTGATACAGAGATAATGGAGAATGGAAGAATATAGAATGGGCATGTAGAAAAGAGAAGGAGATTACGGCGTGAGATGATGAGAGATTAAAGATATAGGTAAGAGGACATAAAAAAGTGTAGAAGACACTGAATATAGAGAGCTAAACCATGAAATAACCATGAGCTAAACCATGAAAGAAGAGGCACACAGGCTGTTTTCTCCTTTGAAAATGGATCCTTGATCTGCAATGCAGTTCATACGTGTCACTCTCTCCTCCTTTGCTAGCTCAATGATGGGCAGTTCACAGTGATCCAGCTGGTAGGCATGCTCCGTGGGATCGCAGCAGGCATGAAGTACCTGTCAGACATGAACTACGTGCACAGAGACTTGGCTGCCCGTAACATCTTGGTTAACAGTAATCTGGTGTGTAAGGTATCTGACTTCGGCCTGTCTCGTTTCCTTGAGGATGACCCCACAGATCCAACCTACACCAGCTCACTGGTGAGTTAGTGGATATATTACATTTGACTGCTTTTTGTGTTTGTCTGTATTCCTGTGTTTAAAAAGGCTACATATGTTGTTCCAACATCAACCCATTATTGTTGTTTTCTTTTAATCATCGTGTCCAATAAATGCCCGGTCTGTTCCCACAAGATCAGAGGTTTTTCTTGTCACTGTGGCACAGACACGTGGACAAATTAAGAACAGTTAAGGGTATAGAAGTCTATATTAAAGGGTGTGGAATGATCCAGTTAATGACATTAATGAATACGTGAAATTTAAAGATCACAAGAGTACCTCCAATCGCACGCAGGTGTTACACATGATTTGTTTTAGAGTCCCAGAAACGTTACAAAATCGGTTGTTGACAAATTGCTGGAGTCTCTAATATTCTTCAACTGGCAAAGCAGTTTGGGATTTATGTCTGAAAGGGTATACTGAGGATAATAGACTTATGAATATGAACGATGGTATAAAGACAGCTTTGTTTTTTTCTTCTCAGCTCTGATTCGGCCCGATATGAAAGACGCTGACCATTTTTTACATCCATGTATAGTAAAGCAAAGAAGGAGATAAAGCACAGAACAATGTCAGGAGGCGTGCAGAAGGTCAATTCTCCTTATGGCAGGAAGCAGTTGTGTTCATTTTTGTGCTCTTTACTCCAAGAGACACTCCTAGTATGAGTCAGCAACTGTCTATCGGGTACATAGTTGAATGAAAAGGATTAACAATGACACTGAAAAATGCACTGTGCTGCACATTTCATATCCTTAAAGTTTCACCTCTCTGCACGTGTCATTTGTCTGTAAACGTCTGACTAACCTTGTGTGAATGCGGTGTTTGGGTTCTATGGCATGCACCCATCTGTTGTGCATCAACGTTTCCCTTGGATAGTTTTTTTCTCACCCTCTCTTTCCCTCTTGTATGTGTGTGACTCTGTGTTTGCGCTCCATCTCTCCAGTATTTCATGCTCACCTACTCATTCGCATATCCACAGGGAGGGAAGATCCCCATTCGCTGGACCGCTCCAGAGGCAATCGCCTACAGGAAGTTCACCTCTGCCAGCGACGTCTGGAGCTACGGCATCGTCATGTGGGAAGTTATGTCGTATGGCGAGCGGCCGTACTGGGACATGAGCAATCAAGATGTAAGATCACAAGAGAATTTATGCTTATATATAAGAAACCACCTTCTTCTTCCATTTATGTGGAAGAGCCATTCTTTTTCTCACCACACATCCACCCACAGCTCCAACTTTTGCTTGCCCTTGTTTCTGTGAATAACCAAAGCCATTTTTTCCTTCTTTATCCCCGGTTTTTATAATTCCCACCATTCACTCTCTTCTGCCGTGCTGTTTTCCATCGACCGCCTCTCTCGCATTGTCCGCCCTCCCTCTGCGCTACACTCTGTGATTAGAAGTGATTGGGATTTCTCTGTTGTCCTTCCCCAGGTGATAAATGCCGTGGAGCAGGACTATCGACTGCCCCCACCCATGGACTGCCCGACGGCTCTGCACCAGCTCATGTTGGACTGCTGGGTGAAAGAAAGGAACCTACGACCTAAATTCACCCAGATCGTGGCCACGTTGGATAAGCTTATTCGCAATGCTGCCAGTCTCAAAGTAGTCACCAACAGCACACAGTCCTCGGGGTAAGCCTTAATATAAAAAGCACATTGGTCACGTTAAAGTCAAAATTAGTATGAAGGCCATGTCAAGTGGAGATTTGCAGTAAATGCTTGTTTATGCTGAGGAACGTGTTATCATAGAAGGGGACTTTAAATGTGAGGGTGTTTTTCTAAATGCCCCTGAGGGCTCTTGTTAAGTGTAATGCTCTGTGTATTAATAATGCATAATTATGGTCATAGCATAAATGGATATTAGTAATGACTACCTTTCCTGAGTCATATGGCGGATTAGGCTTGCTTGGCTTTTGCGGTGTAATATAATAACAAGAACCTTCAGTCAGTTAAGTTTATTGATTTAAGAAACTCAGTCAGTAAAGAGAGTGCTGGTCAGGCAATTTCATTAGCACCAAGGGAAGAGAACTCTGCAAGTATTGCTAAGTTTAAATAGTGGATATGAATGTTCCTGAATCATCTGCAACAGGCTTCTTTTTTATTGTTCCGATATCATCTCATTCAACTCTTTAGTTTGCACAAGCTCAGGGTAAGCTGTTATACAAATCCAAATTACCATTGCTCAATTCGAGCCTTAAAGCAGCTTTATCGCCAGCTGGGAGCTCGACGTGTCACATCTACATTTAGCTGAACTATCTTTCCGTCCAATTGGTTTCTTGGAAAGAATTTGGAGGAACGAGTTGGCACAAAGCTGATGGGGCTGACCTACCTATCTGTCTCTGCATCGGGGTCTTTCTGTCTTGAGGGAGGGACAAAGACAATCCTGGGTTGTGCTCAAGGGGGAAACCAGGGTCTCGGTTGGCCACAGGAGCGACGCTCTTAGAAGATTAAGCTTGCGGTTAATTAGCCCGATTAAGGCGATGCAAAAAAGAGATGAGAGTGCCTTTTAATTAGCCACTAACGAGATTTTAAATGGGCCAGCAGAGAGGTGGCCTCCTGCCGATAGACCTAACAAGGGAGGAGTAAAAGATGTTACAGTCGTCCTGGTCGGCACTGAAGGGTGGCTGGAGGTTAGCTAACGCTGTCTGACATTAAAGACTTTGACTGCGGGAGTTGCACATGCCTGACCTGACTGAATATTTGCCCGCGTGAGCTTCGGTGATTTCTATCCTTTGCTGCAGCTCAATCGGTCAGAACAAGCAAAGAAAGAAACATCAAACTTTTTAAAACAATGACTGCATAAAAGGCCAAACCACTGACTAATGCAGCAGCCATTTTTTTATGACATGAAGTTCGGCTCGTAGTGGACTCACTAGCTAGCTCACAGCACTATCCAGCCTTCCTGCTGCGTTGTGCTTGTGGCTAACATGTGGCCAGCATAAGTCTGGACCCCTTTTGAAGCCAATTTTATGGGAGGACCAACAATACTCCATTAAGAGAAGCCAGAGTCGTGCGTTAACGACAGCCCGAGGGCTTGGATGCCCAAGCACAGGCCTTATTAAAAATCACTCCATCTACACCACTCAATGGAGCCTCTGTATCACTGTTATTAACTCCCCTCCTCCTCCTCCGTGTGCTTTCTCCTTCCCCTCTCGTTCTCTCTCCATTCCTTTTAATTGTTAATGAATCTAATGCCATCAAAAAGGATGACAGGGATCAACGGAGCAGAAAGGAGTGGAGACAGTGGTGCTCTTTCTTGTTTTTTCCCTTCACATCCCAGGACATTCTCTCCACCTCCACCTCCTCTGTCGTTCATCTGCTGCGCTTCGCTCTGAGTTGTTGCGCCGTTTTATTAAAACTCCCAAGGTGGCCTCTCTATCTGCAGCGTTGATCAGCGCAGGAGGTTAGGTTCTTTTTTTCCCCTAAAGAAGCCCTTTTGGGGCTGTCAACAGGTGCGCAGCAACACGCAGAGCGCCCTCCGACACGTTTTCAAGACGTTTGAGGGAAGCGTTGCGCAACTAATCACATTCATGCGCTGTCAAACACACATGAACTATGAGTTTGTGAGTCATTTCTTCCAGAGTCCCCAACATTGCAAGTCGGCGCTAATGCGAAACCGCGCACACATGTGAGTGACATCTGTGTTTACATTTCAGTGTTTTTCCCTCTTTTCCTGAAAGCAATTTTTAAAAAATATTTCCACCTTTGCGGACTCGTGTTGCACACAGTGTATCATTTTATGCATTGGTAATTATGCACTGAAAGGCATATGGCTCCCAGCCCGTCGTTTAAGCTCGTGTTCTCACAGCCGGACGAAATTTGATTTGAACTGACCTGCAAAACCGCAAAGAGTCCAATCTTTCCAGATCAGATTTAAAGCACGTTTGTAGATGGTTTAATAGTGCAATCAGTACAACCACACAGATTGAATTTCAAGTTGTTGTTGATCTTTTGTTTTTTTCCTCCTTTCATCAGTCCCCAAACAATACACCGACATCTCTTTGCAACAAAAAGAACGAGACGCAAAACACAAAGACAGAGCTTGACATTTCTTGAGGTTTTCATAAAGAAGGCACTTTTCTGCATTGTTATTAACATTATCACCATCACCGATGCTGCCAGGCAGATGCATTCCTGACTAAAACGATCTCCACTTGGTTTCTTTAACACTTGTTGCTGGTTTAAGCTAGATTTGAAGCTCTGTGTGTGAATACACGTGACCTCCCCTCACCAGCTGTTGCGCCAACATCCACCACCCAAGCCTCCAGCCAGTCTCTCCACAGTCACAACTTGCTCCTCACCCACCCTGTACATTCCCTGGGTCCTCGCCCCGCCCCTCCACTCGCCCCTGCACACAACTCAGTACAGAGGAGGGGAGAGGAGGAGGGGGGGGAGAACAGAGGAGGAGAGAAATGGAGAGGTGGCGCTCAGCGGGGGGCGTTTGGGGGTGAGGTTGGCCGGTAGAGGCACACAGAGTGACGACCTTAACCCTCTCTCTCTCTCTGTTTCTCTTTCTCTCCTCCCTCCCTTCCCCCCTGTCCCCTAATGTAGGGTTTCTCAGCCCTTGCTTGACCGCTGTGTGCCAGACTATACCACTTTCACCACTGTGGGGGACTGGCTGGATGCCATCAAGATGAGCCGCTACCGTGACAACTTTGTCAACGCAGGATTTGCTTCCTTTGACCTGGTGGCCCAGATGACAGCAGAGTGAGTGGAGCTACTCAGGTCTACAACGCCTGAGCGGGACTGAGATTCAGAGTCAAATTAAAAACACTTAAATATGATGATGAGATGCGGAAAACAGGTCTCTGAACCAACTCAGATATCACAGAATAAGAAAAAGAATACATTTATATTTGTTTTCCAGTAGGTATGCTCACATACTTTGATATATGCTGAACACTAGTTTAATAATTGAAGATGTCAGAGATAACAAAGTGATTATATTTGGTTGATCAGAAGTTGCTTGCTCAGAAACTGATACTTTGTCGCCCGTTTTAGAAGCAAACAAATCACCGTTACACGATTGCACAGCACCGCAGCCTACAATTTTTAAGCTAACTCCTGCGGCTGTTTCCTTTACTGCAATTTGGTTCAGCTTTGATCATGTTTACAAACAGGAAATGATGCAATGGAAACCATGGAAATTGCAGGCCAGTGATGATTAAATAAATGAATTAGGATTATAATGATAAATAAATCATTCTCATTAGGTGCATAATAGACAGTGGAGGTGGGAGTAATTTGTTTCAATTTGGCTAGGCTGACAGGTGTGGTGTACTGTGGCTCTCTGTTGCCCTTAATGGCCAGTAATTCCTCTAATGGTGCCCATTTATTATCATTTCATCCTCCGTCACTGTGCTGATGGGGTTGGCAAAATATGGGGGGTGGGGGAGAATTTGTTTGTGTGAAGTTGTGGCGACTCGAATGTGACGAGAGGACAGATGTGCGCTGCGAAATTGTGTACCTGCGATTATGTACATATCTGGTTAAGTGATAGACTTCACTGTATACCTTTGTTTTTGAAGCAGAGAAACTCATAAAGTGAGAAAGCATGTTGTCTGTAGGTTATATTAGATCAGAAGGGACAGGACGCGTACAGAGGCAGAGCACTCGTGGTCAGCTGGTCAGCTGATGGTCTGCTCTCTCCTCAGCTATTATCTGGAGAAGTCAACTAAGTGTATGTATAGACATATTTATACTAGTATGAAATTACTGACATTGAAAATATCCTTCACACCATTACACCACAACCAGTCTGAATCATCGACATAAGGCCGGATGGATCCATGTTTTCATGTTGTTTTAAGTTCTGACCCTTCGAAATGTCGCAGCAGAAACTGACACTCATTACCCAGGCACCTGCTATGGTCCAGTTTTACTTAACCTCTGCGTACTGTAGCCCCTGTTTCCTGTTCTTAGGGGTGACACCCAGTGTGGTCTTCTGTTTCAAGGTTCAACTTGTTGTGCATTTGGAGATGCTCTTCTGCATACTTTTGTTGTAACAAGTAGGTATTTGAGTAACTGATGCCTTCCCATCAGCTCGATGCACTCGCAGGAGGCATTTTTAACTCAGAGAACAGCCACTCGCTGGAAAAATTCTCTTTTTTAAACCATCCTCTGTAAACCCTAAAGATGGCTGTACGGGGAAAATCTCAGCAGATCAGCAGTTTCCAGCCCGTCTGACTTTGCCACGTTCAAAGTCACTTGACAACCGAGCTTTGCAATGGAGACGCTCTGTTTGAACTGCAGCAGGTTGACTCGACCATATGCACACGTCTAAATGCATTGAGTTGCTGCCACGTGATTGGGTGGTTGAAAGATGGACCTACCTGCTGAAAGTAGCATGTAGTTATACAGAGAAAGGCTGTTGTTGATGAAGAAAACCTTTTGCTTCCGTGTTCCCGTGTTTTTTTTCTCGCCAAGTGACAGACGGGTATAGACTCTGTGAAGTCTGCCACCTGCCAGACAGTAGCGAAGTTTGCACTTTAATCATTAACTGTCATTACTGCTGCTCGACTCACATCCTCATGCCCACCTGCTGGGTAACAAAGGTATCATGCATTAAGACTAACACTCAGATGAGTGCTCCCATTTTGTTACCTCACTCTCAGAATCCATTTTATGGTCCATCGCCAAGGTGAGGCCTATGTTGCGTTCCCACCTGGTCGAGTATGTGTTCACTTGTGGTGAACAGTGAAATTTGCACTTCAGCTTCATGTGATGTTTTCCTTCTTTTATTTCTTTTCTTTTCTTTTCTTTTGTTTTCACGACTGAGCCACCTGTTCTCATTTTTCCTTTTTTTTTTTTTGTTTCCTTTTTGTTCTTCGCTCACAGGGACCTGCTGCGGATAGGGGTTACATTGGCTGGCCATCAGAAGAAAATTCTTGGTAGCATTCAGGACATGAGACTACAGATGAACCAAACACTTCCTGTCCAGGTGTGAGTGAGAAGACACGCAAACCGATGCAGTCGAAGGACAGCCAGACGGAAAAAGGGGGAGAAACTGTGCCAGAGATTGCCACTGGAAAACCCTAGCTGCCTGACCCATCTCTGCCAATTAGACACTACGAAACTGGCTTGCAGTGCCTCTGAATATTTTTTCTTTCTTTATTTCATTACCACTTACATTTCCTGTTTCTGCATTTTTTGTTAGTTTTCTGTTTTTTCTCCCCCCATCCAATCGGAGCTTGTGTGTTTTTGAAAGAGGAGAAATAGTAAACCCCCGTATATCCTTACGCGTGCCTCACCAGCTCTGGAGTGAGTTGATGTTTGCATGCATGTGCATTGTAGTGGAGTTGGCCTTAGTCCTGTCACTTAAATGTCACACTCTTATCCTCACACAAGAGCCCCTCCCCTTGATTCCTGTTCCCAGCTCTGCTGGATGATCTATGTAGGAAAGAAGGAAGACCCTTGTATAAAAAAAAAGTGAAAACGTTTTTACATATAACGAAAATCAACGCAAAAAAAAAAAGTGTTTCAGACCACGAGAGAGCGAGAGGACAGTTTCCTTGTTTTGTTTTTTCCTTGCTAGAAGTTGTTTTATTGTGCATGTGTGTTGTTCTCCATCTTCATATTGAAGGTGTGTTATCTAAAAGGGCACTTGCTGGAAAAGGGTGGGGTGGTGGAGGAGGGCAATACGATGGGCTGCGGTCTAAAGGTCAAAGGAGTGACGGAGGTCAATAAAGGTCAAAGGGAGGCGGCCATATTTCTGGACACCTGTTTTGGTTGCTGGATCCTCGGTAGCTCAGAGACGACCTCTTCACTCTGACCTGAAGTGACTCAGGATAGTTTCCCAGTGTGGGAACACCTGCTCATCAACTGCATTTTACAACTGGTATTTTGCTTTTCTACTTTCCTTTGTCTGCACCATATTTTCTGTTTGTCAGATTTTTTTATTTTAATGTTTTTCTTTCTTGATCATATTTTGGGAGATTTGTGGTTTCAAAACGACTGGTCAGACTGAAGTACCCCCGCTGGATACGTGGTGACGACTGGGGGGGAGACGAGGACTGTGGCAACAAAATAGAAAGACCCTTTTGGCCTTTTGTGTGCATTTTTGTATGTGAGTTTGTATGTGTGATCAAGTGCGACTGGATGTGCGGGTGTGGCGAGTTGCACACAAATATACTGTACAATACGGCTTCCGCTATTTGCCACCATGGAGAATTTACGCATGAACTGAACTGTGATAAGGAGCAAATATATCTGAAACACTTATGCTATATTCTGTGGACAACTGTTAAAAACATTCTTTTTTTTATTGAATCCAAAAAAATGGACTTTGGACGTAAACATATATATATATGAAATTATATATATATATATATATATGCATCATGCAGAAACTGAAGACAAACCATGATGGACACTTTAATTTCTACTTTCTATTGTGTGGGTTTTAGAAATAATCAGAATCCTTGTTTTAATTTCTTGGCGTCCTGCCCTATGTATTTATTTGTACCTCACCCACCAACCCACACACCCCTCCCCAACACCCAGAAGGACTTTAGGCCGTTTGGGGACTTGGAACAATCAGAAGGAAGAGAAACTCCCAAGAGGATTCACCTATTGAATTGATGATTATTAAAACAAGAGAAATTGCATAATAATTGGATATTGTATTTTTGTTGTTGTTCTAAACAGCCTGTACATGTTTTGTAACAAAAAATAAGATAAATAACAAGAGAAAAAAATGGTGTTTTGACAAAACGGACGTGCTGTTGTGAAATGTTTGATTTTGAGCGAAGAAAAGGACAAAGGAAGAAGTGGGGAAAGTCAGGAAGTAGGGTAGAAGAGTTGAACACCATTTGTCTGGGTTTCCTCTGAATGGTCAACTCACTGTAGGTGTGTTAAAGTTTTTGTGTGCCATTTAAACTCGATATTAAGCTTCCCTGAATCCATTCTCATTCGCAACATGAAGAGCGTTTGTGAAGCTGTACTTAATCGTCTTCCAGGCACATTATTTTCACTCCTGAAAGTCACTTAAATGCAGACCAACACATCTTACCAAGGACTGTTATTATTAGGGAGCAGGTCCAGAGGCATTGTTGTGTCAGACTAGTCATTTCCACCCCAAGAGGTGGAACTCCATCATGTGACCTGCACTTTCCTACAAAACGATACTCACGTGAGAGACATCAGAGGAGAACCCTGCTGGTCACTGTTGGTTAAAATAATGCAGGTGGCCCATCGGGTCTCACAAGGATATAAGCATGCGGCTGACACAGACATCCAGGGCAAGATGACCCATCATTAGAGCTCTTCATTCCCTCTGTGGCCTGTAATCATCCTGTTTCAGCTCATGCCGCTAGTGCACGATTAGTACAGTGCAGGATCAACAGCCCAGACACGCAGTCAAAATCTGCAGCTCCTTTCATCGTAGCTGAAAGCCACAATTCTGAGACTGCACCATCTGCACTCCTCACGGAGAGGTATTTCAAGTTAGCTGAATAGGGATCCGCAAGGTACATCACCGGTGTCACCTTCCAGAGGTGATCAGCACATTATGACAATATTATTCCGTAGATATGTAAGGACAGCATGATGTTAGTGACTGTGGAGCGTGCCAACCCCTCATAAGTTCTTTCAAATGAAGAGGACGTTATGCAAAGCACACAATGCGTTCCCACCTTTGCGTGTTCTCATTCCACATACATGTGTTGTCACTACTGCTAGTACACTCTATTAAGGGCTTACTAACATGTAACAGTTGTAGGAGAAACTCAAATAGGAATTCTGCAGTTAAGTCAGACTTCATTGAGGTCGCCAAGGCATATTTGACATGATGGCTCACAACCAGGCGTGTCAGTCCCGGCGACAACATTTGCTAACATGAGTAGAATCTGTTGGCAGGCTTTAATTTTTTTCCACAAGTATATTGTTTCCTCTTATGATGCAAAACACTGTTTTGTTGGAAAAGAGCGATAGACATTGAGATATGACAGAAGCAGAAATAACAGACTCGTAGTCTCACTTTTTTCATTTGTCAAAGTTTCTTACCATACACTTCCTTCACTGGGCTCAGTCACTCAGCTTAACCCCACTGTTGTCAACTTGGATGCGGTGCCAAACGAGACACAGCTGACGGGCAAAAAAAGCTGGAAAACAGGGAATAAAGGGGCTCAACGAAATCAGAAGGCAGACATGCCTAATCATGAAAAATGACAGTTTTGGAGCTCGCATGAACTCTTGATGAGGTGCACATGGTGTTCCGGACCCTGGAGCTGGGTTCACCAAAGTTAACCGGCCATGAGTGATGAGCTCAAATGGCAGCGTTGCACATTTTTAAAAGATTAAACCGTCACCACATCAACGCAAACAATTAATCTTTAAGTGTATTTTTCACACATTTGGGAGAGTGTTTCGTATTTAACATCGCTGAGAGGAAATAGCTTTCTCTCCTGTGTTCTTTGTTCATTTATCAGACTTTATGATGCTGAAATTGAGATAAACTGGTACATTTAGTCTGTGTGAGCATGTGTGTGTGTGTTTGTGTGTGAGACCATATGTTAGAAAAGTATTGCCGTTTTCATCATCAGAGATCGGGCTTTGTCCGCTATCTCCTTGTGTGCCACATGGATTTAAACTATCCAGACATTCCTGCCTTTCTTTACATTTTACATCATCCACCACAGCACATTCACCCGCCCTCTCCCAACCCCGCCCCTACCCCCGCCCCTCACTTATATATCTTTAGCTTTTTTTTCTTCAGTTGTGTTTTAAATAAATATATACAGTACTGTCTTTTCTTCTGTCTTCTCTTCTCACTACGCATATGTCTTCTCGCCACTTTTAAACACCCTCGTAAAAGTAAGCGACATGTTTCAGAGAGTACTGTACATGTTTAGTGAAATGGGGGTAGGTGGGGGTGAATGAAGAACTGATAGACTCAATTGTTGATTCCTCTTTGAAAAGGATTGAGATGTATTTAATGATGCAGACATAAACAAGAAATTACTAAAAGGTGATGATGCATTCTTGTAGAAATATTTTTAAAAGACCCTTTTGCATTAAATTATTTAAGAAATGAAGCCTTTGTGTTGTGTTTTGAATTGATAATTTATGCCTGTGGACTTGGACGTGTATCATGTTCTTATTTTATGCCATGCCAGTTCGTAATCACTCACTTGTTTTGCAGTCAAATTATTGCCCGTTACAAACATTTAATGTTACTGTGACAAACCCAGGGCTTTAAAGTAATGACAATAGCATGTCTTCTTGGGTAAAGCAACATCAAAGCCTTCATCAGGACAGAAAGAAAAACATATTAATAAATAAAAATTACAAAAATAAAAGACAAATCAGGTTTAGCTTAACCAGGGGTAGGCAACTCCAGGCCTCGAGTTCTGGTGTCCTGCAGGTTTTAGATGTGCCCTTGATCCTTGCAGCTGATTCAGATGGCTAAATTCCCTCCTCAACATGTCATGAGGTTCTCCAGAGGCCTGGGAATGAACTAATCATTTGATTCAGGTGTGCTGACCCAGGGTGATATCTAAAACCTGCAGGACACTGGCACTCGAGGCCTGGAGCTGCCCCTGAGCTAAGATCCCACTCTGTGGGCAATTTAGAATAACCAGTTAACTTAACCCCACTAATTCCATGTCTTGGGACTGCGGGACAAGCCAGAGTGCTCAGAGAGAACCCATGCAAACATGAGGAGAGTATGCAAACCGTGCACAGAAAGTCCTTGGCCAAGTGGTGGAATTGAACTCAAGACCTTCACGCTGTGGGGCAACAAGGTAACTCATCATACCGCGTGCTGCCTTCTTAACTCCAACTGAAGCAATAAGGCTTAAGGATGTTTCAGACAGGCTTAAGCTGCATTACTGCTCTTCCCACAGAAAAAAAAAACAAACCAAACCTGAAGATAACAAAATCTTTAAGACACTAATAAATAGAAACTGATCTATGGAAGACGTTACCTGGAGTTCATCTGTTTCTGCTGCACCTGTAGTTCCATGATGGCATTTACAAAGCCAGTTGGTCCGTAATGTGCCTGAGTATAAAAAAGGAACATCTTAGAGAGGCAGAGATTCCAGAAATAAAGATGGGCAGAGGTTCACCAGTCTTGCAAAAAACTGCACCTACCCAATGAATAAAAGGAATATCTCCTCATCTACAGTTCATAATATTGTTTCTAAAAATACAGAATCTGGAGAAACCTCTGTGCACAGGAAATCAATACTGAATGCCCTTAATCTCGACTCCCTCAGACACAGCTGCATCAAAGTGAATCAAATGATTCTGTCATAGAAATCACTGTCTGGGAACACAGTTCACTGTGCTATCCACAACGCTTGCTGAAAGCTCAATCATGCAAAGCAGCCATATGTGAACATGATCGAGAAATGCTGCTGTCTTTTCAGGGCCAAAGCTCATTTAAAATGGACTGAGACAAATTGGAAAACTGTTCTGTGGTCAGCGGAGTTGAAATTTGAAATTCTTTGTCAAAAACATGGACGCCATTTCCACCAGATTAAAGAGAAGAGAGACCATCCGGCTTGTTATCAGCCCTCAGTTCAAAGTCTACGTTTCAGCTGAGGGCTGATGGTGTGAGAGTGCATCAGCACCTGTTGAACTGGCAGCTCGCACATCTGGAAAGACACTGAAAGGTAAACGCAGGTTTTGGAGCAACATATGCTCCCATCTAGACGGTGTTTCTCAGGGAGGGCCTTGCATATTTAAACAAGACAATGCTAAACCACATCCTGCATCTATTACAGTAGCATGGCTTCACAGTAGAAGGGCGGTTAAACTGGTCTGCCTGGAGTCCAGACCTTTCACCAGCTGAAAACATCTGACCGTGCACGAACAGAAAAATATAGCAGAGACCTGGGACTGTTGAGCAGCTAGAATCCTTATTAGATCAATTTTAAAATCCTTTCTATAAAACATGGGTGTACAGGATGTTATGTTTTTATCTAGATTTTATTTACCTAACATATAACTGGATGTAAGCCGTAAAATATCCTCTAAAGATATTTTTTCTTTTCTTTTAAAATTCTACAAATGCATAGATTATCGAAATATACAAAATAATGACATTAAACTATTTTGGTTATGTAAGTTTTCTTTTTAGAGGATGGGTTGGTATTTCTTTTTTTTCAGTTTCAGCTTTTAGATCGGTTGTAACGAACCATAATAAGCTTGGTCACAATCAAATCAAAAAGTTATGTCAATAACCGACAACTTTAAAGCTCCCCATATTTTCTTTCAAGCTCACTAATTAATATGAGCTCAACTCCTCTCTGCAGGCACTGAGCAACAATTTTGTTTTCCAGCAGAAAGGCAAAGACGCTCAGATCATAGATTCTACCTCATTTGCCCCTCACCTCGTCCCTTGGCTCCCCTCTCCTTCGTTTCTTCTTCCAATTAAACGCAGAGCCTTGGATCAGTCCTCCTCGGTGTCTGGGTAAATCAGATATTTTCCAAATGCTCCACCTGTAGTAGATGTGCTCAGAGAAGTTTGAACATAGAAATATTTGAAATGCGTCGAAGCGAAATTATGTTTTTAGCCTTCTTACAGATTGATTTCAGTTATTGTAAATAAAGTAAAAGATTCACAGGACAATTCTTGATATTTTTAATCAGACACATACAGTGGGGCAAAAAAGTATTTAGTCAGCCACCGATTGTGCAAGTTCCCCCACTTAAAATGATGACAGAGGTCAGTAATTTGCACCAGAGGTACACTTCAACTGTGAGAGACAGAATGTGAAAAAAAATCCATGAATCCACATGGTAGGATTTGTAAAGAATTTATTCGTAAATTAGGGTGGAAAATAAGTATTTGGTCACCTCAAACAAGGAAAATCTCTGGCTCTCACAGACCTGTAACGTCTTCTGTAAGAAGCTTTTCTGTCCCCCACTCGTTACCTGTATGAATGGCACCTGTTTGAACTCATCATCTGTATAAAAGACACCTGTCCACAGCCTCAAACAGTCAGACTCCAAACTCTGCCATGGCCAAGACCAAAGAGCTTTCGAAGGACACCAGGAAAAGTATTGTAGACCTGCACCAGACTGGGAAGAGTGAATCTACAATAGGCAAGCAGCTTGGTGTGAAAAAATCAACTGTGGGAGCAATCATCAGAAAATGGAAGACATACAAGACCACTGATAATCTCCCTCGATCTGGGGCTCCACGCAGGATCTCATCCCGTGGGGTCAAAATGATCATGAGAACGGTGAGCAAAGATCCCAGAACCACACGGGGGGACCTGGTGAATGACCTGCAGAGAGCTGGGACCAAAGTAACAAAGGTCACCATCAGTAACACACTACAACGGCAGGGAATCAAATCCCGCAGTGCCAGACGTGTTCCGCTGCTGAAGCCAGTGCATGTCCAGGCCCGTCTGAAGTTTGCCAGAGAGCACATGGATGATACAGCTGAGGATTGGGAGAATGTCATGTGGTCAGATGAAACCAAAGTAGAACTTTTTGGTATAAACTCAACTCGTCATGTTTGGAGGAAGAAGAATACTGAGTTGCATCCCAAGAACACCATACCTACTGTGAAGCATGGGGGTGGAAACATCATGCTGTGGGGCTGTTTTTCTGCCAAGGGGACAGGACGACTGATCCGTGTTAAGGACAGAATGAATGGGGCCATGTATCGTGAGATTTTGAGCCAAAACCTCCTTCCATCAGTGAGAACTTTGAAGATGAAACGAGGCTGGGTCTTCCAACATGACAATGATCCAAAACACACCGCCCGGGCAACAAAGGAGTGGCTCCGTAAGAAGCATTTGAAAGTCCTGGAGTGGCCTAGCCAGTCTCCAGACCTCAACCCCATAGAAAATCTGTGGCGGGAGTTGAAAGTCCGTGTTGCTCGGCGACAGCCCCAAAACATCACTGCTCTCGAGAAGATCTGCATGGAGGAATGGGCCAAAATACCAGCTACTGTGTGTGCAAACCTGGTAAAGACCTATAGTAAACGTTTGACTTCTGTTATTGCCAACAAAGGTTATGTTACAAAGTATTGAGTTGTATTTTTGTTATTGACCAAATACTTATTTTACACCCTGATTTACGAATAAATTCTTTACAAATCCTACCATGTGGATTCATGGATTTTTTTTTCACATTCTGTCTCTCACAGTTGAAGTGTACCTCTGGTGCAAATTACTGACCTCTGTCATCATTTTAAGTGGGGGAACTTGCACAATCGGTGGCTGACTAAATACTTTTTTGCCCCACTGTATCATTCTATTGCTCCTTTTTATTTGTTTTCTTAACACACTTAACCACCTTAGCAGAGAACTCTAAAAACCTGACTAGCTGCTAGCATAGATTTTGAGCTAGCCCTCGAAGCTAGTGCTCTATCAGTACTCGATCTGTAGTATAATCTGTCAGTCTGAAGAAAATATGGACAAATGCCAAGATGAACTAGAGCACTGTATACTTTCCTACGCCTATTGACATTGTGTCACGTTACTCCAAGCTGGAGAATATCGATTGTCGGCAGTCTAGTTTCATCAAAATGTGTCACGGGGGACACATTTTGCAGGGGAGAATTATTAAGACGTCAATAAAGATTAATTTCTTATCCCAGCTCGGTCAGTAAGGCAGCATTAGCATAAATATTGCTATGCATTAACATGTCTTAGGCACATGTCGGTCAGGAAGAGAATCAATGGAAAACATGGATCATACAGCGGCAGGGAAAAAAGGAGAAATCCGCTCCCTCTTCCCCTCAGAGTCTGTCTGTCCCTTTATTCTCGCCTAGTCCCTGCAGACTACCTCCCATCACCCCCCCCATGGGCTCCCCACTAACACCCGCACAGCCCATTCTCTGTCTACTTTTTTCATCCTCTCCCATAATCCTTCTCTTTCACTTCAGCTTGGCACAGCTAATTGGTCACGTCTGTACTATGACATGGGGACCTGACATAATTGCTGGACAAATAGCGAGGCGTTTAGCTTCAGACCTGTCTCAACTAAGCTGTACACAGACACCAGCCGACTGGAAAGCCCAATTACCACTCCAGTCCCACAACTTGCTAATTGGCAAATACTCCCAACAAAAGAATATGTGTATGCCTCTGTGCACGCGTTTGTCTGCAGCCGGCATTTCCTCTCTTGAATTAAGGGCCTTTGAAACAGAATAAAATGAGAAAGAACTGCACAAAAAAACTAAAAAGCAGTATGCATGATGCGTCACTGAAGAGTCATGCAGCGATTATCCTTAAAGTGTCACTTATGTTTTGTCATACATTACATGCCTTGTTGCTGCTGTATTATCTTGTTGTCTGTTATGACAGTGCTAATTACATGCGTTGCTGTTTGGTTAGATTAGGTCAGTCCATTTTAACATTCCAACAAAAGCACTCACTTCCATGTTTTCTGCTAACCCAGTCTGATATTTTAATAAATCCAGAATTGTAAGATTTTTGTTCCTTTCATGTGTCCTGACAGTGAATCGATATATTACCGTGCATAAACAAAAGGGGAAGATGAAACAGATCATTTTCTGAAAAATTGTGTCATGCTGTTTTGCATAAAAAGTAGGAATGCATCATCTCGACTGTACAAAGAAAACCGTAAGCTTCTCACTTTATTTAATGCTCCCAAAACCTTCAGACCATTGCTTCCTTTCAAAGAGACATCACAAAGGATTATCCCATTGCAAAACCCCTGAAATATCTGACCACCCGTTCACATCGCCCCCTTCCCCAAAAGAAAAAAAAAGGGGGGACCCATCCTCTTCTCCCCTAGAACAAGCATCCTATTGTTGGGTGTTTGGGTGCAGCTGCATGGGCTTTCTGTCTGATGGGATGAGTATGTCTGCCAGGGAAACAATATTCAACAGGACTGCGCCCAGGGACCAGGGGGTGACCTGAAGTTCACAGTCACAGGACTGGACAGTTGTGGGAATGTGTCACATGTGAGAGGTACGGCAGCCTTCAGGTACACCAGCGCCACTGAGCTATCGCATGAAAAGGCCGTTGCATGGAGATAAGATGTCCTCATGGCTGCAAAGCCTGAATTTACTGTAAACAGATCATGATACTAGCCCCACGCAGTGCAAGCTTAGACTGAGAGATGACTGGACACTAGAATCCAGCTAACATTGTGTCATCATCACAGTTTTATCAGGCAGCATTGCACTCGTGTGCCTTTGGAGGAGCTTAATTCCAGTGATTCCAATGTGCAGTGTTTACAAAACCCTCAAAACAGTTTTTATTGATTTGAATTTTAAAGTAAAGAACTGTATGCTCGGTTACTGGAGTCAACTTTTATGACGGGCGCCGGCGACAAACATTTAAGACGTGCTTTTCATCAGCTAATTGCAACCTGCCTGAATGAGCCTTTTGTTGTCTCTCTCTACTTATTATCTAAAAAAAAATCACTCCTTTGAAAAAAACAAATTATATTAATTGTTATCTTTTTAGCTGACAAAGTCAAGAAATGCGACAACTGCCGGCCGCTTCTTACAATCAAAACAGTGCAGCCGCTTTATTGATGATCTGGCACCAACTAATATGTTGCGCTGCTTTTATGAAAGACGGTCGTGACATTGCAAAGTCGAGGTCATTTTTCCTCTCCATTGGTGTCTCCATAGGCATGAAGGAAAGGGCCTTGTTCCTGCCTGACATCTCATTAACTGCTCGTGGATATTTATCAGTCTTAATCAGAGCTGTGGCAGGTCCGGTGTGATTACTTCCTGGGTGTGAAAGCAATCACACCTCGTCCTCCCCACTGTCCTTGATTTATGGAGGGAAAAAACAGCCCGGCATGGTCGAGGAAGTCTGAAAGGACTACGTCAAGAGAAGATGCAGTTGAAAAAAAAGAGCATATTTCCCACCTCCTGCCTTATCGCTTCTATTTGCAAATACACCGCGCAAGATGGAATATATCAGAATCCAGGCTTGGCAGCCATGACAGACTATTTGTTTTTCTTTCTTAAAATTTCACGGGGGGAAAAAAACCTGTTGTTTGCGCGTCTGCAACATAAATAACCACGATTTATAGAACAGCCAAGATTTCACATCTCACAGTGTGCTGAATACATAACCATGCCCATCTTTTACAGGTATTTTCAGAATAACTTTAACAACCATTTTGCCCATCAGATCATTTATTTTGTATGTGATATTTCCTTTTTGTTTTTCATGGCTTGCGTTATCTATAGAATCCACTCGCATTTTCAAATGAAACTTGAGCGCAGAAACAACCAATATTTAATCTTGATTTCCAATGTGGAGCTGGGAAAATGTTCTTACCTGAAAACAGCAATACTAATAAATCAGAAAATGATTAAATAAGAGAACAGAGTGAATTGAAAACCTCGGGTTGACACTGCCTTTTATAATTCACGTAATTCTTTTTTATTCATTCAAGATATATAACTTTGTCGGGTCACACAATGTGTTTTTTAACCCCTTGAACACCTGAGTGCTTTCTGTCTTGTTTCAGGCCTGCTTATAGAACAAAATGACTGGTTGCACATGCAGCTACCCTTGGGAAATCCCAGAAATTAATCTAATGATGGTAAAACCATATTTTATACATGTGTATGTACATTAAGGGTACTGGGGAGGTCACCAAATTGGCGTTCATAGGGGAAAGATTTCACCCGAGACAGAGGCAAACAAATGCATCACAGGTGGAGGGAAGAATAGTCCTTCCATGCAACAGGTGGCTTCAACATAAAGGGACAGCGCAAGGTAAAAGACAGAAATGCTTTTTTCAAATAAAGCATTTTAGCAGTCAAAAAAGTCCCTGGTAGAATAAACTGCAAACAAGCAGAATAAAATTAATTTCTCGTTCACACACAAACTGTGTCTGCCATCAGGTGTCCGGTCCTACTCCTTGACCTCACTAATGACCTCTAACAAGGCCGGCGTGGACCAGTCTAATGTCAGGTGGCAGGGACACAAAGGTGAGCCAATGGGGGGTGTTGGATAATTCTCGCAGCTGCGAGTTGTTTCTATGAGGAACAAAGTGTCAACTCATTAGGAACTTGGATTCATCTTTCTGGCTCGCCAGTGACCTGTAAACAGTACGAGTTACAATGAGTTGTCACGGAACAAAGGCGAGGGTTTAGAAAATGTAAGGCAAGCGCAGCGGGACGAAGTTTTCTCTGTTCGGTAAAATAATATGACTTGCGAAAAGTGAAACACTGACAGATTTCACAGATTAAGAGACTTGCCGCTTTTTTCCTGCTATATTTATTGGTGTTGCTTGGTGACACCGCTCCACACACCAGTCAGTCGCAGCAGAGAATTCCGATTGGTCAAAAACGAACGTTACGCGATTCCGCCCGCAGCCAGACGCTGTCACCGCGGTGGACGGGGGGTCACGGAAAGGCCAGATCGTGATGCATGTTGGGTAAAAGCGTGCCCTCTTTTTCCACGAAGGAGGAGGAGCAGTTGTGGAAGTAAAAATGTAGGACAGCTGGCAAACAGAGAGGCCGTCATTCTGTTAAACTAGACACAGATTTAAATAAACTAATCAGACATTAATGCTCTGAGGATAGTTGTTGCCGTCGTGCCACACCAGCGAGCGCTGTGTTTAATAGCCGTATTGAGACAAGCCTAAACACACAGTACTCACATATCGCTCATTAACCAAGATTTGCATCAAGCCTAATTTAGCAGAGTGCACTATCAGGGTGCAAATGGTGTCCAATAAAGAACAATAAAGGCTTTCGATAGCGGCGTAGTTAGCGTTGGCAATTACCTCTCATTACATTCTAGATCATTAGAGCCGTCATATTAAACACATGGAAAATGTGAAATAAAAGCTATACTCCACACATCAAAGACATCCCATAAACTCAGCTTCCATAATAAGATTAAAATGAACTGATTTGTGAAGCTGCATTTTAGAGCACTGTGTTGCAAGTGTTTGAGAAGGGGAAGAATTTTTCAGATGCACTTTTAACAGCAGTGACATCCTGTTTGTTCTGCACATCTGTTCTACCCTTAATCCTTCTCCCCTTAATCCTATGCTCGATTCTCTCAATATATCGGTGTACAATTACAGAGCATGCTTTAAGTACAAAGCTAGTGATTTACAGCTTTCGCAGCGGCGTCGTGTGATAGCATAAACGGGTTCAGTTGGTAAAATGTTACTGTAAATGTTAAATTTGGCATTTTGAAAATGATTGGTTCCTTCTGTGAGCATTTTAGCTGAAGTCTATCAGCTGTAATGTGAGTGTTTTCACATGGTTCTACCTGTGCTTGACTCGTGACTACTGTACATATCAATCTGTGACTGAAACTGAGCGCCGTTGCCTGCTGTTCATTACTGCTTTCATGTTTTCATACTGAGCTGAAAGACTATGTGCGGCTTTGCTATGTTGTTGACATATGAACGCCATCCCTGCCTGACGGGAGCAGAAAAAAGGATTAGCAGCAGGTTTAAAAAAAAAAATCTAGACATGCTTGACAACAACAATACAAGCATACCTCCTACCACACATGCTCCACTAGTCCCGTGTGATGTGATAAAAACCATCACATAGGCTGAGAGGCATGGCAGACAGTTGGGAGACATGCACAGACACAGCACAATCCAATAGATATCACTTGTCTCGGCGCACTATGCACCACTGAGTTGAGACGAGGCCGCACCTGCACCTTACAAAATGGCTTCAACGCGACAAACACAAATTTAACGTGACACATTATTCGATCCGTTTTATTTCCAAGGAAGGCGGCTAAGAAAGTGTAACATTAAATGACTTACTTTGATTTGATTTTCTGCCTTACACTCACATGTAACATTTGACTGTATCATATTTACAGAGTTGTCTTTGTAGTACCGTGCGTAAAAATAAACATCCACTCTACACACTAACATTACTTACATGTAGCACCCGTTTCCTTTTTTTAAACTGTTGTATATTCTTAGTGTGGTGTGCCACTTTAGATAGTGAATCAGTGGCTCAGTTTTTCTGTTCTTGGGCATTGAAAATCAGTTGATAACAAAATTCTCTTGATGTTAAAGGGTAGATTTTCTAAACGGGCCAGAATAGTGTGTGAGCGCTCCAAGGTGTCGTTAGTTTTTTAAAAAGCTGTGCTGTTTTCTAAAAACAGGTGCAATTAGTTAATTTCAGTTGCAAAAAATAAGACTTGTTTTGCATGTTGCAAATGTTAATGTTAATGTTTGCACGCCATCTTTTCTTATGCTTATCTTAGCTACCATAGGGCGACAGGCAAAGTCGACCCTGGACAGGTTAACAGTCTGTCCCAGTGCTAACATAACCATTCATACTCACATTCACACCTATGGGCAATTTAGAATCACAAATTAATCTAAACCCACTAACCGCACATCTTTGGAGCTGGAGTACCCAAAGAGAACCCACGTAGACATGGGTAGAAAATAAAATTTGATCTAAATATTCTCTTTACTGTATTTTACGACTTGAAAAATGAACTCCCACCTCATAGACACAATCCTGTCACTACATTATCAACGTAAGTGTCAACAGTACCTTTTTTTACTCCAAAACACAGGCCTTGAGAATGGTCAATGACCCCTGCCATCCTCCATGTGTAGTCCCCTACAGTTTGGTGTGTTTGCTGCAGATTGCTGTCTGTCTGTGAGTGAAATCTGTCACAAAGAAGGTTCTGTAGCAAAGACCTCCTGTGGCTGCTTTGGTCAGCAGCAGATTGTCACAGTCACCTGTAGTTTGCATGGAAGATGATGACTTATATGTAGACTCTTGGTAAATATCCGCCTTCAAAGTAGTGAAACTTGAAAATGCGTGATGCAAACTGGAAGGTACAATTTGTGGCCTGCTGGCTGCAGCCGACAAATTTCAAACGAAGCAACTTTTACTTTGTTTCTGGCTTGCGTCGCTTTTCTCACACTTTCACGACTGCTTGGCGAGTAGATGGCGGGTTTTTACAGACCAGTCAACGTCTTGCAAGCACACTACTGGCAATTATGGCAACCTGCTAGGGACCAAAGAAAATGTATGGACAGTGATAGTACAACATTGCTAGCTAAAACACAGCTGCCAGGAGGTTATTGACCAGTCTGACTGAGGTCCTGGGTCACTGATGTCATTTTATCTGTAATCCATTAACTGATGAAAGATAACCCTATTTTTGTGCTACTGTAATGATAATGTAATGAAATGCTAACTCGATTCAGACTTTTAGAGGCAAAACGACATGTTGCACACCTTCTTGTTACAGTTTCTAAATTGGTTTGAACTGCCAGCTCTGGTCAAAAGCTCCCGCTGTTAACTTGCTGCCATGTGTGGTTGAGATAATGTGGCTGTAGTTACTGACTGAGACGATTTTTTCCTCCGGACATACACGCTCTCACTGGACTAGTGATTATTGCCAGACTTAATTTCCTCTGCCAGAGAACATTTCTCTCTATACACACACAAGCACTGTCCATATTCTCCTTCCTCTCTCTCTCTCTCTCTCTCTCTCTCTCTCTCACTCACACACACTCTCACACACACACACACACACACACACACAAATGTTACATGCATGCAGTGTCAAGCATTCCTCTACACATCGCTCACCTTAAACACAAAGATACTGAGGTTTCTCCCAGAGCACCTGGAGAACACTGGAGGAGAAATGAATCGAATTTGATGATGGTGGAGTAACTGCGATTATGGTTATATGTCTTTGTTATGGCATACTGAAAAGAAGAAAGAAAGAAAAAACAATACAGCTGGACTGTAAGAGGGGTGTTAATTTCTCTCTACTGTTCCCTTTTGTTGCGTCGTCTTTGATCTCCTACGCCTTCGCTCCCATCATCCATCTGATGCGCTCCTTTTTAATCCTCGTCACCATCTGCCCGCCTGCTCCGAGTGTCAAAGAGAGGTCATGTTCATGAAATCAGGTTCAGTTCTAGTGAGAAAGTATGAACCTACTGTAGGTTTAATACAATGTGAGCGAACAGTTCAGCCCGTGGGAAGCACATTGGCCACGTTACTCCCGCTGCTGTCTGTGCTTCTCGTTCCACCCACCGCTTCAATGCAGTATGACAGCATGATTCCTACATTTACCAAGTAATATCCTGTATGTCCCTCTTTGCGTTTAGATGGTTTGCTGAAGCACAAAACAGAAGGTTATTTCAACATAGTCCATCTAACATACCTAATCAAATATGTTCAATGAGGTCTGCCATCTGAGTTGCAGTGAACAATAAATGACCAACGACCAAAGAAAATACCAGCTAAAAGACCTTACATTAGCCTTAAGGTAGTGAGTACAGGCATACAACTACTGTATCTGTATTACATGGATATTTTTTTGAAGGGCTGAGATGAGGCACACATACACACACACACACACACACACACACACATATATGTATATATATATATATATATATCACACTGGCAGTGAAGAGACTGCCAGCTGTGATGAATGGCTTTCAATCAGACAAAAAAATGGGTTCGCACACCTGTTGAAAAGAGTTTAGTCAGATAGGGCTTGTTCAGAAGAAAGGGTATTTGGATTGTAAAATTCATTACAAACTGATGAGATGGAATGGCACTTGAAATATGTCTTTGAGGTAATTTGTATTCACCTGAGATGAAAGTTAAATTTCATTTGTGTTTGAAAGTTGTTGAGGTGAATGAGCACTTTGGTGAAATGCCATCAATTTGTAGAATTTAAAAGTGGTCGACTGAAGTTATATCAGCATTTATTTTATTACATCACACTGCATTTACTCTTGATTGTTATTTTCTAGCCAGACAACAGTGGATTAAATAAGCAGCAGTTTAGAAAGATATCAACGTTAGTGGTTTACTGGTACATTATGCATTGATGGTTTTGCTAGCTTTAAATCACATACCAGTCATTTGTATCTTTTACTGTTATGGGTGACTGCACTCTATAATGTCCAAGTACCACAAAAAGGAAGGTAACAGCAACAGATCTGCAAAGTATCTCTGTGACACAACTTATAGCTTTTCATCATTTTCATTTTGCTCGAGTTAAAAACGTGTGTAGCAGGTTACACATCTGTAACAGCTAGGGATGGGAACTGTGAGAATAAGATAGGGATAAGAATTTAGCGATTGTGATTTCTGGTAACAAGCCACGCAGACATCACTTATTGGTTTGATTCTCTTATCGGTTCTTATTGGGTTTTCATTGACTCCGAAAGTGACTGGCATTGCTAAGCAACATATCAAAGACATTAAATTGATGCAAATTAATTGCAAGCTGTGGGTCAAATGGTTGAAGGTATTTCCACTCTTTGTTGTGATCAGTGTTGGGGTCGTTACTCAAAAAGTAATTATAGCACATATTACACAAAATGCTTTCCTTAAAAGTATTGCAGTATGTCACTCGCCAACAGCACAAAGCAAAGATGAAAACCAGCACAAAGAGATTTCAAAGTGATCGCCACGGTGATTGTACTTTAGAAATATGAACAGGTAGAAGCAGAGGCTGCAGCCTGACTGCTTATCAGTTTGTTACCTGATGAAGTTCATGGTCTGGGTCGGCATCTGGGTCAGCATTCACTCAGCTTTAGTCACTCTAGGTTCTTGGCTAGCTTAGCATTAGCATGCAGATGCTTGCTAAGAGCTGGAGTTGTGTTAGCAGAATAATGCAGCTGTTTCTGTCCTGGATGCAGTTTCCGCTTTGCTATCTCTCATCTTTTTGTCCTATAAAAATGAAATTTATGTCCATATCCATGCTGTAGACTGCACAACTTCCTCCTGCAAACAAACTGAAATTAGCAGATTGTAATGCAAGTGCAAGTGGAACTAATAATTGGGATCAATTGACAAGCAGGCTAACAACTCCAGTTGGGAGTCTGAGTCTCGATTCCCAACCCTTATAATAGCTGTCAGGTTTCCTGATGTCTCTGAGTGTCTTTTGCATATAAACAAAGCTATGTGGTCATAGTTATGTTTGGATCAACGTGAACCAGATAGACAAGAATGTGTTTGTGTTTTCTTGGTCTTGCACCACATTGTCACTCATGTGTATGATGCTGATTTAATTCGGTCAAACAGCCAGAAAGTCCAAAATATACAAGAATAAACAAACGGAAAAAAATCAAAGCAAACACATGATTTGATAAGAGGAACTAAACGGCAGAATTCACTGTCACGCTCTTGCTATTGCTGTAAGTGTCCATTTCATGCTATGGAAGAAGCACTGTTAAACCAGTCCAAAGCCGGTTATCCTGACAAGGACAGGTATGCTTGCTGGTGGACTGCAAGGGAAACAATCCCACTCCTTCTGCAGCCAGCACTTAATGCATGTCCAACTATACTACACAGAGTCAGCACTGTGATATGCTTTTTCCTGCCCTTAGACAAAAGGATTTCTGTATTACTTAACACTTTATCATTTCGTTGAAATTTAAAGCTTTTCTTAAAGTTTGAAAATTTATTGTATGCGTTTACAGGCATTATGTGGATATGATATAACGATGTACAGCAATGTTAATGTAGTGCTTTCTACTTGTGATTAGAAAAGAAAAGGTTAAAAAAAAAGCTTTCTATGTACTCCTGAATTCCTGTCATTGACTGTAGTGGCGTAAAACTTAGCACAAGTTGTTTAAAGCCTTATTGCATTAAATATTAAAATACATAGTCATTGTGTGATTACAGATTATAAATTAATGTAAAAGATGTAAATATTATTTAGTATTGTACATAAAAATTTTTAAAAAAGGAGGCTGACCTGCTTCACTTTAGATGTAGAAATAACAGTCATTAACAGCTATTCAAATAGCCTCCCACTTTGGGACACACAGCATAACCCACCATAGCATAACACAGCATAACCCACCAGGACCGAGTGAGACTTATTACCAGGAATACAGACAAACAGGGTGGGGTGTTCCCAAAGCACCCTTCACCGGATCCCCAGAGGGATGCAGTCAAAGTTTGTCTCCAAGTCAACAGAACACATGTAGAGGAAGAGATGGTCTTGTTGTTCATGAGTGAAAGATGAACAAAGCGGGACATTTACCTGAAAGAATTAGATCAAGAATACAAGTGTTTGAAATTAGCTTCTTTCAAAGAATTGCTGGGCTTTGCCTTAGTGATAAGGTGAGATGCTGGGCCATTTAAGAGGGACTAAGTAGAGTCAACACTCCTCCACAATGGAAGGAGCCAGCTAAGTTGGCTGGAGCATCTGACTAGGATGCGTCCTGGCTGAGGTATTTCCCTGAGAAGGCCCCCAGGGAAGACCCAGGATATGTTGGAGAGTTACATATTTTGACTATCTTGGGAAGGCCTTCAAAAGAGCTGGAGAAGGAGGCAGAGGAGAAGGAAGTCTAGAATTCTCTCCTTAGACTGCTGCCCTCAATAAGCAGTAGAAAATGGATGGATGGATGATTACAGATGTGATGGATAACATTTTAAACTGCTGAATCCCAATATTAGATGGAGCAGGCTACCATATTTAGAAATCCTCACCCAGTGTGCCTGCAAGGTTGTGGCAGGTGAGAAATTATGAGATAGGATAATTATTATCCTATCTCAGATTGTTGTCTTGACAGAACCAGTGAGGGCTGGGGGTAGTGGTGGTGAAATCCCAACGTCATAGCCAAATCACATACTGCTAGAAGTCAGCACTGAATGGGGGACAGGTTATGCCCTTTCACCCTTGGGTGTTCTGCTATGTGGAACTGTAGCCCTATCTGGTCCAGATAATAGTACTTTACTGCATTACTCCAAGAAATGACCCGAGGTTAAATATCAAAGCCACAAAGGCCTCATCTCAGTTAGTTTCTCACATGTGAGCAGGTTTATTTGATAATCTGAGAGGGTTTGTTCCTTTTTATGCTTTTGTGGTTGCAATTTAAGGTGATAAATCAATACAGTGCAAAAGTAATTCAAAAGAATAAATCAATGATTTTCATAACGACAGTGTAATACATAATCTACAAATATTCTACCTTTAAACCTCAATTCCATGTGCAACTCAATATTGTTTCATTCGCTTCCCCTCAAAGACTGGCACATTATCCAAAGCCATTACCAACCTCTTTCCAATTCAAGCTTACTTTGCCCCAAAGTGGAATAAAACACGATTAATGATTTCAATTACTCTGACCCTGCTTGCCGTTTACAGTGCCTGAAGTCTGGGTGAGAGAGCTGCGCTGCATAAAAGCTGATGGTGAAGGACATTTACTAGGGGAGTGATTCAGTGAGGAGGCTGGCAGTTTGTGCTGGCTCATCAGAGGGGGAACAGAACTTCTCTTTGTGCTGGAGGCTCCCCATTGCTCAGCATGGAAACCACATTGTTGAATCACACTGCTGATGCTGCTGGTCTGCCAGTCTTTCTTTCTTTCTTTTTTTTCTTTTTCAGTCTCAGCATGGGATACCTGAGATTTGACAGATTGGTCTCATGATAAACAACAAAAACTGTTTAAAATATAAAATGTATACATACTGTATTGTGGGGAACTAGGAATATATTTAGACTGAAGTATCATGCCACAGTGCTGGCGATCGGTTCAGGGTGTACCCCGTCTGAGCTGAATAAATGCTAAAGAAAATGTATCACAGAGGTGAGGATGGGTGATTGATGTGACTACTTGAATGCAAGAACATGGACTTCTTAACCTTCAGCCTTGTGCGCAGCAACATAATTCCAAGTTTCTGCTTCTAGCAGGAACAATGAACAGCAAAATATTCAGGAGAATTTAATCCATTGTCACTTATTCTTTATTTTCATTTAACACACTAATTGTTGTTATCCTCCTTAAGAGAAAATGTTTGGGATAATCCTAACATGGCAGCAACACAAGCAAAAGATGACTAAATAGACACAAAAAACATTTTTTATTCTACCAGGAATGAATGCTTCTCAAATTAATACATCGAGTGACCAAAACACCAATTGTATGCAATTCTGCTTTTCATCTGCAGGCTGTGAAAGCAAGAATAAGCTGGCTTTGCCCATTTGCCATGAAAAAAAAAGAAACTTTACAGAGTTACAGCGTCCAAGGTCGATTTCATAGATTATCTATTTTATGGGAAAATGTTGTCACAAATCTAGGTTTTGTAGTTTAAAAAAATAAATAATTTGTTTAAAAAGTTTGAAACATAGTGAACTATTTGCTGCATGAAGCATTCAGCGTATGATAAGATGAAGCGATGTGACGGTAGAAGGAATGTGACACTTTCAATTGAGAGGAGAGAGACGACAAAAAGGGGCTGTCTTGCCCAAGGTCTAAAGATTCCCTTTAACAATAAACTTAGCTCTGGATAGGTTTTTTTTCCCCAAATTACCTGAACTCCTTTAAAGGTTTTTAGGGAATGTAGTACCTGATAACAGAACGTAACCACTGGGATTGCCATCAGACCTCAACTACATTTTAATCTATCCAGCGCTAGTAACACAGTAAAAATGTAGCTGCCAAATACAACTAATATGCTGCCTACATGCATCATTAATTCTCTGGTGTTGCTCTGCTTTAGGGGTACAGGCAAGGACAACATTTGGCACAATTTTGCGTGCTTGCAAACTCAGTTGTAGTCAACAGAAAGGGACGCAAAGGTCAAATTCTTTGTGTGTAGACTACGGCTACAGAGAACAACTTTTGATGCCGATGTCCTGTACTAATCACTGGAACATTTCCGCATCTCGGGTCAGCTTAGCATATACTGTACACACCATGTGTAGAATACCCAAGTACGCCTGATTGGGAAAAAATTACAATAAGCCTCTTCCAAATGCATACGAATACTGTATCTTTCGCTTTGATAAATGTAGCGAACTCTGAGCTCAAACGGAGCCGAGTAACTGCAAAAGCACCTTTAAAATCTTCATGCTACGCCCTGCGACCCTGATTCTGTCAGAACACTGGGCGTCAAAGGAGACAGTGACCCAGCTCAGTTGTCATGTTCTTAGAATCCAAACTTGTCATTCGGTGTGGTGTTAAGTATCATGTACTGAGCAATTATTACGACAAGAAAGAAGCATGTGTCTCTCTTCAAGCTACACTTCAAAGCACTCCAGTCGCCTTTGAAGTCATAGCGTGCCAATGCCTAGGTGCAACAGATAGAAAGCAATCCCATTTGTATATAATTCCTCCTTTTCATATCCCCACCGCTGAGCAAATAGGAGGGGAAGAAAAGATAGAAATACAAAACAAAACATGTTAAGTGGATTCCTTCATCGCCTGTAATCTCTGCTCGCTGTTGAAATGCCTCTGGAACTCGGCGGTGAGCTCGGACAGTAACAATGTCCTTTTCAGCGGGCGATGAAAGAGCTTCAAGTCATTCCCTATTCTCTGTGGGACTTTGGGCCCCTTATCCACTTATTCAAATCAGTATAAACGGCAGTGTGTCATATTAGCAAGCTGAGAAAAAGAACTGAAAAATGCTTTGATATGTGTGGAAACAAAAGTGAAAAAGACTAGCAGAGAGGGCAGAGTGAGCACACAGGCCCAATGCACTGATCCTAGCTGGGCTGCTTTGTGACATTCCTGCACCGGCAGAGGTTACAGGCAGCCAGTGTGTGTCTGGCAGACTTTTACGTTCAGCTCTTCACACTCGGACACCTCCCACCACATATAGGGAAAGGAATTCTGGAGTGTCTATCAGGCAGACTGGGCCCCAGATTGACACAGTCAACTTGGAGTGACAGATAATGTGAGGAAAGGGAGAGGGTGGGGGCTCTGGGAGTAGCATGAGGAGGCTGCAAATGTCAGCACCATATCCATCATCCCAACATATTAGTGAATGCAAGAACTATGGAGAATAATTGTTAATTAGCTGGGGCATGAACTAGCCTTGAAAGAAACCCAGAACATTCCAAGGTCTTCCCACCCTCTCTTTTGCTTTTATGCTCCCCCCCCCCCCCCCCCCCCCCCCCCCCCCCCCAGCACTTCCCCAGTGGTCCTATCTCTCCTTTTACAGAAGGGAGGATAGCCGTGACCCTTTCTCACCCAGCCGTCCCATTTTATCATTTGAAAAGACAAAAGAAGAGGGTAGAGGGACTGGAGGTAGGAGAGGGTACGGGGGGGAGGCCATTCAGAGTTCTGAGAATGTTGCTAAACAGGATTAGATTTAGTTGGAAGAGAGGTAAACAGTAGCATGCTGCATGGGGGGGCAGTAGGAGTTTGCTCGAATGGGGCTGGGTGCCGAAGACAATGGTTAGATTAGCCATCTGTGGGGCTTCTGGTGCCCGGCGTCATTAACAGGCTTAGGGCCTCACAGTAACACCAGACACCCTCTTCCCCTCCATGCATTAAGCATCAAGGCTTGTGAGCCTTGTGTGTGCATTTGTCGGGATGGCTGGGTGACAGAATGAGCTAGCTGTGACATGGTGATGTCTGAAGAAGCTCATAATTGCATATATAAACACGCATGCACACATCCACACATGAATAAGTGCACTAATGTGTGTTTTTGCACATTTGCTTGAATACATAAGCCCAGTGCACCCCACCAACCAGTCCCTACCCACCCATTCCTGCACCCCTGGTCCCCAGTTCAGGGGAGCAGAGTTTGACATTTGCTTTGTCTCCTTTTTTTTTGTCTCCTGAGTAGATCGGTGCCTATTTGCATATCACTGCAGTTCAGTTGAAGGACACACATGGCTATCACCCGAACCTTTTTCAAGTATCTTTTCCACAGAACAGAGAGGAGAGATAGAGAAGCACAACATCTAGTGTCTTCATATATGGTGTTTACGTTGCTTTTATAGCTATATAAGCAAATCTGATGAGCACTCGCTTTCCCAAAAGTGGGGCTGAACATTCCTTGCAGCTCGCACTGTGCGTTCTCTGTCACTGTCATTTAATTATTGATTACTGAGCCCTGTTTCCTGCTTGATTCATTGTTTTTTTTTATCACTGTCTTTTTAGATTAATTGTGTATGGGTTTACTGCAACATCACACCAGTGGGAAATTGAAACACTTTGAGAGAATAAGATGAAAAACTGATAATATAATAATAAGTTAACTTGTCACAGTGACTGTAAATCATTCATCACTGCACAGGAAACAGCTCTGTGCAGACTCATTAGGGCATGCAACCCCCTCCCCAGCTCCCGTTGAGTGTTTACACCAATATAAACGTATGGCTCACTGTATGGAGTGTGAATGCATGCGGTGTGAAATAACAGTGGCACAATTGCAATGATAATCTGAATTGGGTTCATTAAAATGCTTGTTATGCAACATGTCATCATGTCATGGAAACGAAAGTAAAAGCTTGATCTATTTGAACCTACTGTACCTGATTAAGGTGATCATTGAAATCTCATCTTTTACAGTTATTCAAATATCCTCATGGTTTTTTATGCACGCAGTCTGCACCAATGGAGCCTTTTTCCTTGATGATATCAAGATTTCTTTCAAGTCGTGTTAGCTGTTCAAGATGCCATGTTAAATAATTTTCATTCAATTCAATAAATCGGATTTACTTAATAAGAAAATTACTTATAGCTGAAGATTACTTAATAGGTTCAAGGCTGGTTGGGCTGGAACTCTCCCTTTATGCTTAGCAACAAGATAACTAGGTGTGTATGTGTGTCTTGCTTTGTAAGTGCCATTGTCAGCTCACCTTGTAATCGTCCCTGACATCTTCATTCTCAATTGCAGAAAATGTTGGCCTAAATAGCAGGCCGATAATCGATTTTTTTTGGTGTGACTGTAACAGAAGCACAGGAACTGGCAGATTATGTAAGACTGCAGGAGGATGTTATAGCTACTAAAACTACACTAAAGAAAAGCCAAATGAGTAAAAGCATGAAATAAAAAAACAATAACTAACCTTTGAGGGAAAAAAAAGGCAGAAATTGTATTTCTGTAATTCCAAAACAAAAGGAAAAAAAATACACAAAAAAAGAGAAAAATCTTTAGTTTTGGGGTTTGTTGATTTGTTTTACATGGTCAGCAAAGCCTGTCAGAAGAAAGTGTTGATGCTTTTTATTCACTGAGAGCGGGATAAATTATGGTTGGGTGTTGTTTTGCTTTAATTTGTTACTGTTCGTATGTTCTTAAATTATAAATCTATCAAATACCACCCACACCATGATAACAGAAGCTAACTAGAATAGACTAGAATAACCACTTTATTGTCACTCTGAGCATACACGCGCTGGACTGCACAATCTAAATCTAAAGGGTATTAAAATATACAAAAGAATGGAATATGTATACAAATAAGAATGCAATAGAGTTTTGTCTATATAGATTATTATTAGTAACTAGTTAAATTCATTGTAACAAAGCAAACCATACAGCAGCTGTGGTTAGGACACATAGGTGTAGTCGATCATGGCCATAATCACAAGATCCCAAACCTTTCGGGATTTGCTTACCTGGATGATTGAGCATGCATCAAGACATAATCACAATCATTTTAATATTACATTATCATATCATATTGAGGGCATACATAAAAAATGTATTTAAAGTCACTGGTATTTGTCCATTATCATAGATCATGTATACTGTTATTCCCCTCCTGCATTTTAAGCGCCGCACATGAGCCCATTCTTTTGACACTTAGGCTCCATGAAACCAGCCCCCTCCCCCCCAGTAGGCCATTAACTACATGATTTGCTTCTGTTCATTTTAAACTGGAGGGGATCTGTTTGCTTTGGACTGATTAGCACCATTGTCTCGATTAGACTTCCTGATGGAGCCACGCAAACTCAAGTGGCACTTTATGATGACGCCCATGTGCAAACGAGATCCCGATTAATGGATCATACAATTGTTCATTAGCACTCCACCTGCCAGAGCAGAGCTTGAAAAATGCAAATTGGTTGTTGTTTTTTCTCCCCTCCCCCAATAACCTTTCAAGTGCTGTTTGAAGTGCAGATAGGCTATTAGTAACATTTGGGTGTGAGTAACTGGTTTAGGGTGAAGGTTCAGCTCAAATCCACTTCCACAGAAAAGCGCTTATTCCGGTGAAAAAAAAAAAAAAATACAGGAAAGGGGAAAAAAAGGAGCTCTTCGTTCCGTGATTCTGGGAATTTATTTCAACAGATACTCAGTTCAGATGAATGTATTCAGATGTTCCTCAGAAGAATCCAATCAAATTATTGGACATTTGTCTTCCACTACATCTGTCTATTTCTATTACACTTTCTTCTACACTCTTCCGAGTATAAGCTAAAGTATAAGCATATGCATCAAGGATATTTAGGAATGTCACCGACGAGAAACTGTCCCGTATTATCTTCACTAAGGTCTCAACTTCAAGGGATTTCAAGTGATGTAAATTTATTTAAAAAAAAAAACATAATAATTTTATCAGGTACATATTATTGACATGTATAGGTAAACCATAACACATGGAAATATGCAATCATCGTGAAAGTCATGACATCATATTTGGCTATATGGGTGCTCATTTAGTTAGAAGACAATCTTGTATAATGATTTTTAACTATACCCTTTATGGGGGTGGATAGTGTGCTGTACTTATTATTTAGACAATGCGTGGTTTACCAATCATACATAGATGTAAAAGCATTCTCTGCGTATAAACGCGCAATGGGTCCCATATTTGTCTTCTGTTTATTTATATAAGCAACATCTGTATTTCTCAGTGTGATTATATTATCAGTTTGCCAACAGCACGGACAGACCAAACAAAACTGCGGCATGGGCACGTTCTACAGCTAATGGAATATTTGCTATTTGCTATTATAACCACTAAGTGTCTTGTTATATATGAAGTGGTGAAAATCATCAATTTGTTGATTTTGTTAAACAGCGAAAAGGTTATTACATGTTTTTGTGATGCTGTTGCAAGTCAAACACTTTCCAGATGGTATTGCATGGTGGATGAAAATCTGTTGATACTTCATAATTCATATTTCCATCAATTCTGACAAGATCCCCAAAACATTTTTGAATATGTGTTCTTCTAAATGTCTGCTATTAACAAAGTGTCTAAAGATGCAATTTGGAGACTTCTTCATCCTCAAGAAAGAGATTATACCTTTTTTTTCGCATCCTCACTCAACCTACTCCAGGATAGATTACTTTTTGGTGTCCCGTTCTTTGGCAAGTCAAACTATTGGGTCCTCTATTGGTAACATTGCTATATCGGATCATGCTCCCATTGACCTTGTTCTTACTGACACTGATAATATTAAACCGTCACCTAGGTGGCGCTTGAATAACTCAATACTGAAGAATAAGGGTCATTGCGAATGTATAAGGGAAATGATAAAGGAGTTTTGGTTGTACAATGAGGGCTCTATTGACGACGTTGGAATGACCTGGGATGCTTTTAAGGCCTATTTGAGGGGGCGCCTTATTCAATATTGCTCCTTGATTAAAAAAGCTGAGAGGGATAAGCTGATGAAGTTGGAACAGGATATCAAGGAGCTTGAAAAACAATATATGTTGCTCCCAGAGAGGGACTTATGGAACAAATTAATTAAATTTAAATTTGAGATGAATAGCATATTGGAGAAAAAAGTGGAATATGCAATGTTTTGTCTAAATCAGAAGTACTTTGAACAAGGGGAGAGAACAGGTAAAATGTTGGCACACAGGGTTAAGCAGATAAAATCTAGTAACCTTATACCATCTATTTTTGATCCTAGTAATAATAATAAGTTGACTACTAGTAAAAAAGAAATAAATGATATTTTTACTAAATATTATCAGGAGCTGTACACTTCTAATGGACTGGTGGAGGAACAGAGGCTGTCAGATTTCTTCTCTTCTATTAAAATTCCCAGCCTGTCGGAAGATCAAAGAAGTATATTAGAAGGTAAGATTACATTAATTGAAGTTAAGCAGGCAATCGGCAGCCTTAGAGTGGGTAAATCTCCAGGTAATGATGGATTTCCATCAGATTTTTATAAGGTGTTTGTGGACGAACTAGCTCCAAGACTACTGTCGGTATATCAAGATGCGTTTCAAAGAGGGAGACTACCGTTTAGTATGCGTTCGGCAGTGATCACGTTATTACATAAAAAAGGGAAAGACCCACAGCATTGTGGGAATTATCGCCCAATTTCATTAATTAATGTGGATGAAAAAATTATTTCTAAGATATTAGCTTTTAGGCTTGAAAAAGTTCTTCCGTATTTGGTGCATAGGGATCAGGTCGGTTTCGTGAAAAATAGAAGCTCTGCGGATAATCTACGTAGGTTATTGCATATACTTTGGAAGAGCAGGACTAAGCTAGACCCTGTCGTTGCCTTCTCTTTGGACGCAGAGAAAGCTTTTGATAAAGTTGAGTATCCTTTTCTGTTTCATATCTTGAAGAGATTTGGTTTCGGTCCCTTTTTTAGGCAGTGGATTCAGGTGGTATATACAGATCCAATGGCTACAGTTATTACCAATGGGATAATGTCACCCTCATTTTCGTTAAGTCGGGGTACTAGACAAGGTTCACCCTTATCACCTCTCATTTTTGCTCTGTTTTTGGAGCCTTTAGCCATAGCTTTACGTGAATGTAAGAAAATTAGAGGGGTGGATTTGGGTCAAGAAGAACATAAAACTTTTTTGTATGCAGATGATATTTTACTGATTTCAACTAACCCAGAACAGGCCGTTCCTGCAATTTCCTCAATTATTGATTCTTTCTCTGTAATCTCTGGATACACTATAAATTGGTCTAAGTCTGAAGCTATGCCTATTTCTAAATTGTGTCCGCCTGCTATGAGGAGTTCATGGCATTTCAAGTGGATGCCCGAGGGTCTGACTTATTTGGGGATTAAATTGACCCCTGGTTTAGACAACATAATGAAAGTAAATATTTCCCCAGTGATTCAAAACATCCGTTCGCTGTTGCAGAATTGGGTTAAAATAAATCTGTCCCTTTTGGGCAGAATTAATTTGGTGAAGATGATTATTGCCCCTAAACTTCAGTACTTTCTTCACATGTTACCGATAGCAGTTCCACATAATTTGCTAAAGCTTTATAATACATGTGTAGAGGGTTTTGTGTGGGCAGGTAAAAAGCCATTGTTCAATCGGTCTAAATTATATGCTGCTAAAGAGAGTGGTGGGTTGGCATTGTCTAAAATGGTCTGGTATCATTATGCTTTCTCCCTCTCTCAGTTAGTTAAGATACATAATTCCTCTACTGATAAGCCATCATGGGTTGGGATTGAGGAAAGTCTTGTGGCCCCTTCGTCTTTAGAGGCCTTCCTTACTCAGAAGGGAAGGCCAGTACCGTTTAAAGATCCAGTACTGTCTTTCATGCAAGAGACCTGGCTTAGAGCTCACCAATATACCAACAGCAGCCCTTATCTCACCGCTAGAGCCTCTATTTGGTATAATAAGAAAGTATTAATAGGTAAGAAACCGGTCTGGTGGGAGGCCTGGGCTAGGACAGGTATTAATCAGATGGGGGACCTATTTGGGCAGACTGGCATGAAATCGTTTGCAGAAATCAGACGAGAATTCAATTTGGATCCAAGGGAAATTTGGAGGTTTTTTCAAATAAGACATTGTATTAAAGCCATTTTGAAAAATAATCTAGACCCTCCATCTAGTGTTCAGAAGATGTTTGCAACCCCTGACAATAACAGAATCAGGGCATCTAAATTTTATGGGAGCTTCAGAGAGGCACACGCTCCCAGTTTGGGGGGACTGAGGCGGTGTTGGGAGAAAGATCTGGGTATCCAGATCTCAGAGGACAGTTGGAAGATGCTGATCTCATCATGGCATGTTTGCTCACCTGAAACACAGTCTCAACTTATCCAGTACAAGTTGCTTCACAGAAACTATTGGACACCCAGTAAATTAGTCAGGTTGAAGCTCGCAGATAAGGACATTTGTTGGAAATGTCAACAGGAAGTCGGGACTCTAGTTCATATGTTGTATACATGTTGGAAAAATGATTATTTGTGGGATGGGATCATCAACTTGGTGAATGATATTTTTAAACTTAATCTTTCTAAATCTCCAGCTATATGCGTCCTGGGCCTACTACCTGACGATAACATTCTCTCAAAAAAACAGAGATTGTGGATGCGTCTGGCTTTTATAACTGGTTGCAGGGTAATTCTTAGGCATTGGAAGTCATCCAGCCCCTGTTCTTTCAAGGAATGGACCGAACAAATGTCTAGGATGGCATCATATGAACGGGTTATGTATAGAATGAAGGGAAGAGAAGATATTTTTGAGCAGGTCTGGGGTCCCTTTTTGCGGTACATTGACAATGTCTCTTAGACATTATGATAAATGGTCTCTTAGAGGGATATTTCATGTGCCATTGGTATTTAGGTTGTTGTCTTTTTTTTTTTTTTTTTTTTTTTTTTTTTTTTTTTTTTTTTTTTTTGCACCAGGGGGTTTTACCCTTATTCGTTTTTGTTTTTGTTGATGTTTTCCAGGAGGCGGTGTATTATTTTGTTTCTCCTGGGTTTTATTTATTTTATTTATTTATTTAAGCTTTTTTTTTTTTTTTTTTTTTTTTTTTTTTTTTGTTTGTTAGTGTGTTGTTTGTTTGCTTGTCTTAGTTTGTTTGTTTGTTTAGAAACGGACAGAGAACTGACAGTATGATTATTGCAGTTGTATATTTATTTATTAATGTTTCTGTCCATCCAAAAATATTAATAAAAAAAAAAAAAATAAAAAATAAAAATAAAGATGCAATTTAAAATTGTTTGTTTGCTAAGTTGTGTTATGTTTCATCTTACCCCTTTTTTCATCCCTTGGGTTAGATATGAAACAAGACTTGTGCAGAGTAGTTTATACACACATTTTTTCTACTCTTGAATATATTGAATGCCAGTGAGAGAGGATGACAATGAAATGGTAATCTCAGACACACAATTCTAGCTGTGAGTATAAAAGCCCCAGCCATCTGCCAAATCGTTTGTTTGCAAGGGACAGCCAATTAGAAGAAAGCTGTCTTAAAAGGTTGGGATGGGAGATAAAACTGCTTGCTTCTCAGCTGACTGTGCTTCTCAGCTCACCTCAGCTGACTGTGCATCAGCTGAGGTGTTGCACCAGGCTGCACTCAATATAACATTAATGAGGATTATGTTGAACTGTGATTTATAAAAAGTTACTCTGGTGGAGTCTTCAATAAAGGCAGTTGGAAATAAGCAAAACAGTTTTTTGGAATTCTCTCTCCAGCAATATTCTCATGGAGTTCCTTCAGGTAGTATTCCTTTCCAACTAGCAGTGATGGAAGAGGCTTTCTGGGGATTGTGGAGATTAGGTGTCCTCCTAGATTAGGGCTGACAGGGCGCCATGGCTCATCTCTTTAGTCCTCTTGGTATTTACACAGTACTTGGCTTACCCACAGGTGGCTAATATGCCATGAGCCTCCACCTCTTATATGGCTTGTGTACATATGTGTGTGTGGGTGTGTGTGTGGAGAGAAAAAAGAGAGTGATAGATAGGAAAGTGTTGACTGGCTCCTGGATAATCAATCAAACAAACAGAAAAAGAAGTGTGTATACACAGGTGCGTTCAGAGTCCCGTATCACACAAAGGAATGCACATTCACAAATACACTTCCATACACACTCACAAAAGCAGGCAGAGCTCTTTGATTGCTTGTATTCACCATATCCAGAGGCTTCGTGAGTTTCTCTGACTGTATCCAGGTGGTCCGAACACTCCAAGTCCAACTGTCAAATTAATTTTCTCAGCTTCAAGTCACAAATCATACGTTTGATTAAATATAAAGAATTACAGCAAACATAAATGGATTTTGTCTTTTTCCCGTCCAGCACTGAGTGCTGTGTTTCCTGGGAAATTTAGAGACTAGATTCCTAAAGACAACACTCACAAGTTTTACAGTACTGTGCAAGTCTTGAGCCACTCTTTTAAATTTTTGACTTTGACAGACTTTCTGAAGTTTTTTCATTTTTTACTCATTCAGTCCAGTCTTTGTACTAGGGCTGCCACGATTTGTCGACTAGTCACGATTACGTCGACTATCAAAATCGTCGACGACTGATTTAATAGTCGACTCGTCGTTTGAAGCTTTGTAAGATCACAAAAGACGCAGGAATAAGTGGCAGGATTTAAGAGTGTAATAACGGACTGAAACAGAAGATGGCAGCATTGCATGTACAAGGATGTCAGCTGCCGTTAAACCCCGAAGAAGAAGAAGCAGCTGTGTCCCAGAATTGATAGCGCGGCCCAGCGCAGTTTCCAACAATGGCGGCAGCTAGTTAGTTTTAATGTTACTCTTATTATTCTTTCTGGGTCACAAAATAAACGTTTAACATATTTTCAGGCGAGAATGTAGCTGTGTAAACCTCAAATATCTGCTCAGTTTATCAGGACACCACATATTTTCAAAAGCGCTCCGACGTTTTCGGAGACATCTGTTACCCACTAGCTCGTTAGCGAGCCGGGGGCTAGGCTCACTAGCGCCGTGAGAACACCGGACTCCCCGCAAATCGTTTTCAAACCCACCGCCGTCTTTCGCTACTCAGGTTAAATATATATGAGTCACTTAGATAACTTAAAATGTTATTGTTTGGCTTTTTTTTTTTGTATTTTATTTGTTCCTGAGTAAATCGGTTTGTCTGAGATTAAAGTTATAGTTTTTACACAGCTGAATAAACGTCAAGCAGACAACTGATTATCAGAAGTGTGAGATGCTCCAGAATATACTCCAGTGTCCTGTTATATTTTAGATAGCAAGGAGTTTATTAATCTTCACCGAAACAATCTGCAAATTTCATTAAAATTTAATAAACTATCATCTTGTCTTTATTTTTAGTTAGCACAGACCTTAAACACTTAAAGCTGTAAGCTAATGATAGTTATATAAGAGCAGATGCTGCTGGTGCAATAAGCTGTAGTTTTACGTCCAATGGATGATGATCTGATTAGTCGACTAATCGCAAAAATAATCGGTGACTAGTCGACTATCAAAATAATCGTTTGTGGCAGCCCTACTTTGTACCTGACATTTTCAGCCACTTAACAATAACCAATGAGTCATTCATGCACACAAAGGCACCTACGTCACGGGATGAACCACTATTGTGTTTATACTTAACAGACACCTTGGGAAGGCTCTTACATGGTTTCAGGACACATTTCAGCCACACTGAAAAAAAGGCCATGTTGGATTCACTTGATTCAATAGTGGATATTGGTTGCACACAAATGTTTTGCTTTAGCAGAAACTTAAACAACTGAGTTAAATCAACACAACTTTTTCATATTCAGTAAACCTGTGCATTTTGTGTTCATAAAACGCGATTGGAACATGTTCAGATGAAGTAAGTTGAGCTCTTGAAATATTTTTATCCTTCACAATTTTGTCATTTTATTACAACACTATTCAATAACTTTTACCCCAATACTACTTGGTCACTTAAATACTACACACTGTCTTCATATTACATAATGTTCAACAAAGTCTAGATCCTGGTTACCATAAAAATTGAATGGGTCTTCAACAACTACCATCCTTCTATCTTTATCCTGGTTGCAGGAGGGCTGGGAAATAATCCTGAAGTGATAGGTTACAAGGCAGGGTACACCCTGGACAGCTGACCAGTCTATCACATAGAAACAAACAACCATTTACACTTACATTCACAGGTAATTTAGAATCACCAGTTAACCCTAACTCTAATAACTGCATGACTTTTAACTGCGGGAGGAAACCAGAATACCCAGAGAGAAACCTGCAAACTAGCCAGAATGTGGATTTGAACACAGGACCTTCTTACTGTGAAGCAACAGCACTAACCACCATACCAACAATCTAGGAAAGTTATGATTTCCTGTATTTGATGCAGAATTTTTTTTGTTTTTGTAATAATACACAATAAATAGCAATAGCATGCACGTGGTGCGTGTGTAGTTGTCTGCCTCTTATAACTCCAGCGATTTTCCTGCAGTTTGAAATCTTGTGCGATCTTGTGAATTTCATGAGTTCAGCAACTAACCACTCTTACTAGATTGTATCATATCGTCTCAACAAGAACAAAATTAAGTTGTTGAATTTCGTACAGATTCTTCATGATTTAATTACGTTCATAGAAACATGAAATTATTGTGTTCAAATTACAAGTTAGACTTTTTTAATGTAACAACCACCCAATTTACTTTTTTTGGTATACTAAAAAAAGTAGAGGTGGCTGCTCGACTTGACTGAGATGGATGCCTTCCTGAAACCACGATCTAAAGAGCGCGAGTCTGAAACCCGTGCAGTGTCGCGGGATTTAACATTGATATATTATTGACTTACTTCACTTGAACATGATATGAACAATTTAATCTAGCCTCTCTGCATATCATGTAGTTTCTACACCATGTAGTTACACTTAACTTTAAAGCATGAGGCAATTGTGTTAAATACACGCAAGATGCTTACGTAAATCCAAGAGCTGGCCAATCCCTTTTTTTCAGTGCAGTGGTGTTGGGATCTTGTCAAAACTGACTGAATTATGAACACAGAAAAGTACCATCAGATTTTGATCCATCATGCCACACCATCTGGAAAGCATCTGATTGGCAATAGCTTCATTTTTCAGCTTGACAATGATCCCAAACACACTGTCAATGCAGAAAAAGCAAACAACTGAACACTATCAGTCATGGATTTGCTCCCCCCAGAGCCTGGACTTCAACATTATTGAATCAGTGTGGGATCATCTGGACAGCAAATGGAACAAAACTATGAACGTCCTTCCAGAGGCCCGAAGAACTTTTCTTGGAGTCTACTTAAAGAAATTACAAGAAGCTTGTCTAAGAGAGTTCAGGCTATGTTGAAGAAAAAAGGTAGTATTGGAAGTTTTTTGCCTTTTTCTTTGCCTATATGCTATATTTTCATGTATGCTAAATACAAGGAATACTAAATACAAGAAAAATATAAATAAATAATGAGTGGCTCAATACTTTTGCACAATACTGTGTACAGTACTTGGTAAATTATGTTCTCTGTTTTTAATAGTTAAGCTAAAGCAGCTTCTCCAACTCAAGTCTGTTCCTCTCTGCTATTCTATTCATCCTAAAGCCCGGTAACCTCAATATGCTTCTTTTTATTGGTTGGATCTTTTGGTCTATTTGTCTAAAGTGTGACTACTACCCTGGTACATGTTACTCAAAGTAATTATGTGTGCATGTGTAGTTCATGTGTCTGCGTGCATATAACTCCGTGCAAAGCAACCACCTGTTTGAAACAGTTACTATTGTGCAGTAATTAGTTGTTGGTGTTGTTGGTTCAGAGCCTCTTGGGAAGTTGGTCATACATGCAGTTAATTTTATCATGCGTGCTTTTGTCAAGGAAAAAAGTATTGTTATTCATCATCGTGAGTAAATGTACCTTCTGGTTCACTTGGCATTGTAATTCATTAAAAAGTTAGGCTGCTAAGACTGCAAATGGGGTAAAAAACAATGAGAATGAAAAGCTGTAGCTGTGTTCAAAGAAAAAGAGTGCACATGGGAATTTCATCAGATATTTCAAACTCATACTCGACTATTTTTCTGAAAGGGGAGAGTGTGGTTATACAGGTGTGGGGAGCAAAGTGTCTAGAAGTAGACGTCCACATAAAACTTCCAGGCAGCTTGGCACATGTGAGATTTGTTTTCACTATAAGGGGAAGTCAAGAAAAGTCAGCTGTTTGAGGACAGTAATACCTTTAGATGACATGCTTTAATGTTTTTTTTAATGAGTTTTGGAGACTTTGGCATCATCGATGAGATTTTTGAAAAACTTCAATAAGTTGCAGAATAAATTTTAAAGACATTTTAAAAAATGCCAGATGTAGGAAATAAAAATGAAAAGTCATAATTAACATATTTGTCCGATGGTTCAATAAACTGCATTTTCAAAAAATTACAATTTTTTGCAGTTATTTCATGGTACAGGCTTTAAAGGGTTAATTTTATGCAGCGTCCACCATTCCTCAGAGATAGACTTTCAGTTTAAATGGTACAGACTCTACAGCAGTGCAGTTCAGTGAGTGGGAGTGAATAGAGTGGGTTTGTATTGTTGTGGGATCAAGTCCAGCTTACAGCCACTGTTATGTTTCCACAGTCTTCCATTTTGTTCTGTTGCTCTACGTTAAAAACATTGGAGAGCCAAGTTTGCCAGGCTCCACTGAAATGTCCGTGATATATACTTTCCTAAAATGGATTATGGACAAATGTAATCCTAAAAATCAATTAAAAAAAATTAAAAAATTAAAAGAACTAAAGAAAGGCATTTCTGTGCACTTAGTACACCTCAGATCTTCAACACAACTCCTACTCTGACCGCTCTGCAGTGGTTGGTCGTTTTATTGATAGTGGATGATTTGATGGTGTTTTCTGAGACGAACCATCTGCTTCTAAATGTGAATTACACCAGTGAGATGGTGATCGACTTCAAAGGGACGAGAATGGCTACGTGACCCATGTGTAGGATGTTGATGTGGTGTTCTTGGTGTTCCATGTTCTTGGGCATATATTCATTGATAATATGCTGAACTGGAAGACCAAAACACAGGCTGTACATTATGAGGAGAGCAGGGACTGATTTCCTAAGGAAACTGACATCCTTTAGTCTGTGCAGCAAAATGAAGGAGGTTTTCTCTCACTCAGTCATGGCGAGCGCAGTGTGCACTGCTCTAGTCTGCTGGGTGATACCAGAGGACTGAATAAAGTAATGACGAGGATGTCTCTATGACACGACTGGCTTTAAACTGGACTCTTTGTCAAGCTGTGGTGGAGAGGAGGGTCACAGAACAAACCATAATCCATCTTGGATAATCCTGACCACCCTCTGCACCACTTACCGAACAGGAAGAAGAGCAGCATCTCTAACAGAGTGATTCAACTTCAGTGCCACAAATACAGAAGCAGGAAACCTTTCATACCACATGTTATTATCCTTTAGAATATATTTGTCTGACAGAGATGCATAATATATTCTTCTTATTATATTGTTATTTTCATCATCATTTTAATTGGTGTAACAAAAGAATTTCCCATATAATTTTCAGTCTAAATTTGAATTCTAATAAAGGTATTCAGCTTGAATCGGGCAAGTAGGACATGAGCAGATAAAAAGAAGGAAAATTTGAAACAATAGCCGGAACCCTTAAATCAATTGTAATGGCTCAGCATGGGAGGAAAGAGTCACAACTCACAATAATTTCTATTCAGAGCTCCGGTAGATTTTCCTAATGTACAGGCTGTGATCAGCTGATCTCCTGCTCTGAGGTTTACTGCTCTTTGTGTCCGAAGATGTTTCATGAATTAGAACCTGACTACAGCACACGGTTTTACCTCTTTTATCGCTTTTTATGTGACATCCGCTGGTGATTAACATGCAGACAGGACTGCCTTTCATGCATTACTGATTAAGCTCAAGTCGGTTCGATATTTGAAGGCCTGCAGAAACAAAATAATAACTCCCCTCAAATGCGTTAAACCAAAAGTAATAAGCATGTTTTTTAAAATGTGAGGAGTAGAAAGTACAGATATTTGTTTAAAGACATAGGGAGTACAAGTAAAAACAGTAACAAAGTATTTCTACTTTGCTACTTTCCATCTCTGCTGATCAGGGATGATCAGGCCAGTATGGCCATATGGTCTGACTTTGTGAATGAGAATGGGCTAGACCACCCTAAACTCTTTTCCCAGGTTCAGTAACCCTGATTCAGTGATTATCCTTCATTTAATCACTTTTACTAAGCACCACTGCCCACCGGGGGGACACCACACAAAGACCTGATTTGAAGATGCTCTTCTAGCAAAGTCAGTCAGGACGTAACAAGGAAGTCGATGTTATTCTCTTCCCCCTTTCTGTGCTGTTGAGTGCTGTTATGTATTCATGCAGCAATTCTTTAAATTGTTTTCTGAGGTGTTTCTTAAATTAACTTGCAGGGAATCATCGTATCACCTGGGCCTTCATGACCAAAGTGTCATTAATTACTTCAGTTAAGCATGAACACTCGGTCCCAAGCTGCAACAAAGACGAAGGTGTATCAGCATAGCTTGATAAAGCCCCAGTCGTGGTTAGAGCTGCAGTAGAAATAAACCACAAGTACATCTTCAAGCTCCATAGTGCTACAAATTTGACTTTATGCTTGTATTTAATTGCTTCATTATTATATTGTGATTATTATGGTGTAGTGGTTAAGGCAAGCCTCAAGCTCCTGGTTCGATTCCAGCTGGAGACACAAATCCCCTTCAGGGTTGCTCAGAAATTATATCTGGCGTAAAACTCAGTCAAATCAAACACGTGGATCTACCCACTGTGCCGATCCGTTTGACAAGCGAGCAGCTGGAAGTAGTTATTTGACAACAAAAAGTATGTGGTAAGAAAACTGATCACTTACTGTGCAGGTACACTGCTGCAATGGAGGGACATGTTTCATCCAAGTCAAAGAGCACTATTAGTGAAACGCTATGTCCCATATTTGCTGGAGGAATAAACAGTAACTTACAGTTTCCATCCATCCATCCATCCATTCGCTTCCGCTTATCCTTTTCAGGGTCGCGGGGGGCGCTGGAGCCTATCCCAGCTGTCATAGGGCGAGAGGCAGGGTACACCCTGGACAGGTCGCCAGTCTGTCGCAGGGCTAACACACAAGGACAGACAACCATTCACACTCACATTCACTCGCACATTCACACCTAGTGGCAATTTGGATTATCCAATTAACCTATCCCCACAAACTACAGTTTCCCTACTCTGAATAACTGTAATGACACAATCTTTGAAGACCTAAAAGAAAATGTTTTTTTCATATAGGCGGATAAACACACATAACACTTAAAACAAGCTCTAACCCCAAATGTGCACTCTCACATAAATAAACACAAACACTCAGTCATCCAGTCATATGCAGTCTGTGCGAGCGGAGCTGTGATGCCGATGCTCTATATCATGATCAAAGAGTGTAACATCTACAAGAACTCTGTGTGGAGGATGTGGGTTTGCATTCCTGCTATCACATTTCTTCAGTTCATTAAGAGATGTGACAGCAGTTCATGTAATAATAAGTGCATTACTATGGTGGGTTTCAGTTTAAGGTGATAAACTTATTAAAAAGGAAATGAAAGTGTCTTGATTGAAGCAATATTACATTTTCTGCCTTTTGCTTCACACCTTACTCTAGAAAAGCATTGGTTCCCTCTGCTCTTATTAGTTTTGCTATTTCTTTTTAGAATGTGTAGATAAGTTGCTTTAAAAACACATTTTATTTGCTGTAGTAACACTGTTTAGCTTTAAAGTAGCCAAATTGGTTAGGTTAATGCATGGAATTGGTAACTGGGAGAGAAATGTGTTGAAGTAAGTGTGTGACACAGTGCTGCACTGCTGCATGCAATTCTGAGATAGTGTTTGTAACCATGGTGCATTCAGTGACTTTAGCTAACAGCATAGCGCTTGTGCTCTAATTTATACAAGAGAAACCCTTTGAAAGTTTCTTCAGAAAATACTTTGTATTGGATATTTAACATGTTACATGCATATATTAGATTTTTATATATTTAATTTTTGCAAAGTAACTCTAAACTAATATATTTACTTTTGCTTCACAACCATAAATCTGATGCCAATAGGACACGTGATGGTTCTAAGGTCTTATTGAATTTCAAATAAAAGACATGGATACATGTATTTAGCCCTACATTAGATTGGCAACCTGTTTAGGGTGTACCCCACCTCATGCCCTAAGGTAGGTGGGAGGCTCCAGACCCCCTGCGATGCTGATAAGGATGAGCAGAAGAGGGTGGGTGGATGGATGGATGGATGGATGGATGGATTAATGGATGGATGGATGGATGGATTAATGGATGGATGCATGGATGGATTAATGGATGGATGCATGGATGGATTAATGGATGGATGCATGGATCGATGGACACAAGTATTGAGACCCACCTCTTAATTGTTGAATTCATGAGCTCTAAAGAACTTGCTGAATTCAAGTGTTGTACTTTAATAGCATGCCATGAATGCAACAAATCAGTTTGTGGAATATCTTACCTCCTACATATTCCACAATCAACTGTAAGTGGGATTATTACAAAGAATAAAAGTCCAGGAACCACAGCAACTCAGCCAGTAGCTTAACGTTACTCCTTCACATTAACATCAGCACAAAAACTATGTACCAGGAGCTTCATGGCATGGGTTTCCATGCTCCTATAGGTGTAATGCATAAATGCCCCAGTACTTTCACCTATTTAGTGTGGACGCATCAGACACCACATAAAGTTTGACAGTTGGCTGCAGTTTTGCGAGTGTAGAGACCTTTTTGGCATTTACTATCTGCAAGTCCATGTGATCAGTTTGCATAATTTACAGCTACTGTGCCAGAAAACAAATCATTAGGTGCTCTTTTCCTGCCTGATAAAACAAGTAAGCTCGTGTTCCATATAAATTAAACCAAGATTGACTTTTATATCTTTGACAGCTTGAAGTCTTTAGCTCTCTTTGCATGTCAGTGACACATGTTGTGAGTTGATGTACTAGATTTAAATAAGTAGTGTTATATTTGGCTGGGGTGATGTTCTATCTACAAGCCTAAGCAATCATAGGAAGAATAATGATAGTAATCACTATTAGACCCCATGGAGATACTTGTTTACAGTTATTAGTCAATACACTACTCTGTTCTGCATGATACTCATTAATAATGCGCATGTGTGTGTGTTAGTGAAGAGGAGCGATTAAACGTTTACTACATGACAATTTTGGTTTAACCCTCATCCTAGAGATTGTGGATAGTGACCAAAAGAATGAAATCATAGATACAATGAGCTTCCTCTGAAGGATTTCTGGGCTCTACATTAAAAATTGGGTGAGGAACTCAGTATGAGTATGGCCGCTACTCCTCCAGATCAATGGAGCCAGTTGACGTGATTTGGCCATGTGACCAGGATGCCTGCTGGGTGAGGTGTTTAGAGCATGATCTACATGGAGGAGGCCCGGATCTCTGGGCTGCCTGGTTGTGTGTCTGTTTTAACTATTTTATACGGGAGTCAAAATGACCTTAATTCGGTTCATCCTGCAAATCGAACACAAATCTTTTTTTTTTTAAATTAAATCACACCACGGTTAAAGGATGATAAATACGATTTGTGTTATTGTAGCTGAGATAAAAGCTGCAAGCTCTGTTTAAGAGAAGTTTGGATTTTTATTGCACAAAATATGCACATTAATTGCAATAAAATCTTTAGATAAGATTAATTATATCTCTAATAATGTATGAGAGAGAAAAAGTTTTTGCTACTTTTATTTTGTTATTGTTTTCCACAGTAAATTATTCTTTGAGTGACCCCGTTTGGTCGTCCACATGTGTTAAATATATCGGTAGTCTGAGGGTTAAAGTTTTGACAGTTTATATGTTGTTTCACTTGATTTTATAAATGCATCTGCATCTGGGTTATATCTGCATGTGTGTGAAGGCAGCGCTTAGGTGACTTTTTGCTGCTCTCTTTCAGCTCACTATCCATCTACAGCGAAGTCATCCATCAATCTGTCAACTCCTTAGCCCACCGTATCACCTTTCCTCTTCCCTCTTGCATTCTTCTCATCCTTCCTTTTTATCTCACACCTCTCTCTTTCCCACCTTATCCTACTTTATCCTTGTCACCTACTCACAGTCCAGCTTACGGTATTTTCATACCTTAGACAAGAAAGCAGGCATGTGTGCGAAGCAATTTTGAGCCAGGGCTCAATCCCAGTTCTTCACATAGGAATGTTTTGGTGATGACCCTGAACGTCAGATTTTAACATGTTGAGTAACCTTCATCAATAATGTGAACGGAGGCAACTTATACTATATACTTCTTCTAAGTTTTGGTGCTGAAACATAACCAGTGTGTTAAAACAAATTTAACAACAACTGAAATAAAAAAAAAACCTGCATAAACCTAAATAAACAAACAAACACAGTCTTGTGATTTATGCAACCACTGCTTCTTTTACCTCTTCATTTGAATTCTGAATGTGTTTTAATCCACAGTATACTCCAGAGGTGTGATTGGCACTGACAGAACAGCTTTATTTATTTTTCTGGCATGTATCCATCCATCCACTTTCTATTGCTTATCCAGGTCCAGGTCACAGGAGCACTAGTCGAAACAGAGATGCCCAGATCTCGCTCTCCCCAGCAACCTCCTTCAACTCCTGAGGAGGCATTTCCAGCCCAGCTAATAGATATAATCTTTCCAGTGCATCTGTCCAAGGGCATCTTCGCAGTATGACATGCCTGAATACCTCACCTAGGAGTAGGGATGGGTACCGGTATCCGGTGCCATTATGGCACCAGGTTCTGACATAAACGGTAGTAACCAGACCGAAAAGCAGCGTACATTTCGGTGCTTTATTATTTTTTTTCCTGAGATGTCATACACTTTGGATTCCAGCCAATCATTTTACCTTTGTGAGCGTAGTAGGCGGGCCCAGGTACGTACGTTCTTTTAGAGCAAAGCTACAGATTAAAAATGCCCAAAGCGAAGCGGTCAAAGTCTGGCTGTACTTCACAGCAAAAGATGCAAACTCAGCAGCCTGCAACAAGTGCTTTAAGGTGATACTGTGCAAAGGAGGTAAGTCCTCAAATCTGATGAAACATCTGGTATAGCATTTTGTTAAAAGCTGAGAAATGCGCCGTATTTGATAGCTTGCTGCGAGACCTCACATCGAGCACATCTACTGCACGTGGGTTGCCTGTTATCTGACCTGGAGTTAGCAACATCCCCCAAAAACCCGAAGAGTAGAGTCCTGGCTCGTAGCCCTGCCAGTGTAGCAGAAATGATGACGGATGATGATGGCAGCCGTTCTTCTCTGCGTGAGTAGCTGAATGATGTTCGTGTGTAATTTACGTTGAGTAGGCTAACCACGTTATTACATTAATGCATGTAAGGTGAACTAGCAAACACCGGCGTAGTTACATGCGGCTGTCTTCTTGTTTGATGGCAGATACTCCCTTCACCCTGGCCAAAAAGGCTAAAATGACCAAAGAAAAAGTGGAAAACAGCTAAACATGAGAGGTTTTTGGACAAAGTTTGTGTTTTCCATTGTTTAAGCACTGCTTCCAGCCAAGAGTGATACCATAAATCCCCTATAGCTGCAAAAAAGGCTAACATTGTTATCTTTTTACAAAAAAACAGTTGAACATGAGAGGTTTTTGGACCAATTTTGTGTTCTCCATTCTTTAAGCACCGGTTTGAGCACCGTTTAAGCACCGGCACCGTTTCAAAAGTACCGGTTTGGTACTGGTATTGGATAAAACCTAAACGATACCCATCCCTTCCCCATAAGACACCAAGGAGGCATTCCACTTAGACGCTTGAACCACCCCGCTTAATGCTTTTTGACATGGAGGAGTCCAAGTCCCTCACAAACTGTGGCCCCCAGATTGTGGAACTCTCTCCCTTTGAGCCTGAGATCTGTGGACTCAGTGGTCGCTTTTAAAAAACAGCTAAAAACCCATCTTTTTAAACTTGCTTTTAGTTGATTTTTATTTTTAGGTTTTAGCTTCTGTGAAGCACTTTGTGATTTTTATCTTGAAAGGTGCTATATAAATAAAGTTTTACTTACTTACTTACTTACTTACTTACTTACAAATGGTCAAATTCGTACAAAGACAGCCCAGTCGCTCTTCAGAAGGGACTCAATTCCACACTTGTATCTGTGATCTCCTTCTTTTGGTACTTACCAAGAACTTGTGAGGGTGGAAATGTAGATCGCCAGGTAAACCAACAGCTTCGTTTATACATTCAGCTCTCCCTTCACCACAACAGAGAGGTGCAACATCTGCATCAATCCATCTGTCAATCTCCTGCACCACTCTCCCATCAGTGGTAACCAGGACTCTAATAGCCCTTTTCCACTAGTACCTACTCGGCTCAAATCGCTTCCATTAAGTGATCGTACTTGGTACTAGGTACTTTTTTAGTACCTACTTTGCTGGGGCTCCAAACAATCTGAGGTGATTCGAAAATTTGATGTCAGCAGACTGCATGCTACTGACTGGGGTGAAGTGGTGTGACTTGAGTCATGATAGCGTCTCCTTCATGAAAATCAAAAGCACCATTTCTTAAACCTGGCAATGAGAGAAAAGCCAACATAAAAAACCCACCATGATCCTTGAGTCTGACAAAACGTGATCCCCCTAGCAGCAAGTATGCCATTACCTCAATGTCCTCCATTGTTGTGGTGTTAGTGTCTCATGATGTTACAGGCCTTTCAGCCATGCTGCCATATTGACCCCACACCTTTAGGTGGCACTAAACTTTAACCAAAAATGAAATTAAGTCGAGCTGCGTCCCATTGAGCCGAGTAGGTATTAGTGGAAAAAGGCTACTTAAACCTACTCATCTTCACTCATCTCTGGCTACGTCCACGCTAGCCCGGATAGATTTGAAAACGGCGTTTCCGTCTGAAAACGCTCCGCGTGCACACTATCGTTTTCAGTCATTTTCACAGAGCTTCAAATGTATGCATTTCAAGAGAAATTTTTAAAACGCTGCGTTTTCCTTGAGTGAAAATGCCGTCTCAGTGTGGACGGGAAGCCAAAATGGAGAGAAAACGATGCGTTTTCAAACAAAAACATAATAGTGTGGACATGGCATAATTGACTAGTAAGTGGTGTGACTTAAGTCATGATAGTGTAACTGAAAATCAAATTAAGTCAAGCTGTGTCCAGTTGAGCCGAGTAGGAATTAGTGGAAAAAGGCTACTTAAAGTTATTCATCTTCACTCATCTCTGACGCTCAAGCCTGCCACTTCACACACAGCTGCTAACCACCCCACTGTGAGCTGGAGGTCAAAAACTGATGAAGTCGACAGGATCACATCATCTGCAAAAAGCAGAGACGAGATCCTGCAGCCACCAAAGTGGAGAACGTCTCCCATTTGGCTACATCTAGAAATTCTGTCATGAAATTTTTGAACAAAATCAATGACAAAGGCCAGCTCTTGCAGAGTCCACCTCCCACTGGGAATGAGTCTGCCCCAATGATCGTTGTCATTCTTACGGTGTACATTTTAGGACATCGTCAGGTCTCAAGAAAAAAGTTGTCAGGTATCAGACAAAAAATTATCAGGTCTTAGTTCTCAAGAAAAAAAGTTGTCAGGTATCAGACAAAAAAATGTCAGGTCTCAATTCTCAAGAAAAAAAGTTGTCAGGTATCAGACAAAAAATTGTCAGGTCTCAGTTCTCAAGAAAAAAGTTGTCAGGTATCAGACAAAAAAATGTCAGGTCTCAGTTCTCAAGAAAAAAGTTGTCAGGTATCAGACAAAAAAAACGTCAGGTCTCAGTTCTCAAGAAAAAAGTTGTCAGGTATCAGACAAAAAATTGTCAGGTCTCAGTTCTCAAGAAAAAAGTTGTCAGGTATCAGACAAAAAAAACGTCAGGTCTCAGTTCTCAAGAAAAAAGTTGTCAGGTATCAGACAAAAAATTGTCAGGTCTCAGTTCTCAAGAAAAAAGTTGTCAGGTATCAGACAAAAAATTGTCAGGTCTTAGTTCTCAAGAAAAAAGTTGTCAGGTATCAGACAAAAAATTGTCAGGTCTCAGTTCTCAAGAAAAAAGTTGTCAGGTATCAGACAAAAAATTGTCAGGTCTTAGTTCTCAAGAAAAAAGTTGTCAGGTATCAGACAAAAAATTGTCTGGTCTCAGTTCTCAAGAAAAAAGTTGTCAGGTATCAGACAAAAAATGTCAGATCTCAGTTCTCAAGAAAAAACATTGGACATTGGAATGCCCAGTGCAGTAGCAAATCGCTCGTGCTTCACTGCACAAGCTGGACCCACAGAGTCTGCTAAGGTTTGTCACTCCCAGATTACATATGATATTTATATAAACCCGTGAGGTCCATGTAAATTTACCATTCTCTATTTGTTTATCTTCTGACAGCGTATGATTAAAAGTGTGCTCCAAAGCTTCCTTTGCTTGTTAGACGTGGGAATGCTGCAGACCATCAGGGAGTGTATGGTCCATCAAGCCCACAGAATAGAGCCGGACTGGAATTTGTCAGTTCATGAACTGATGGCATTCATTTCAATCCTGTTTGTAAGAGCAGTCATGTGTCCTGTTGGTGCCATTGTGGATTGCTGGTCAGAAAGATTGCTGGTGCCAGTAATCAAAGAGATAGATTCATTTCAATTATGCAACACCTTCGATTTGATGACAAGGACACGCGGGCAGAACGGGTGAAAACAGATAAATTTGTGGTGATCTCCGACATCTGGACACGGTTCAACAAGAACTGTGCTAAGAGTTTCACTCCAGAAGAACACATGACCATAGATGAACAGCTGTTCCCTACCAAGGTTCGTTGTCCATTCACACAGTATATCGCAACCAAGCCAGACAAATTTGGGATCAAGTTCTGGATGGCCACGGACTTGGACACCAAATATGTCTGCAGTGCATCTCCTTACTTGGGAAAAGACCCCAGTCATCAGAAGGGAGAGAGGCTGGCAGAGAACGTGGTCATGAAACTGATGGAGCCGTTTTTGGATGATGGGAGAAACGTCACAACAGACAATTTCTTTACTTCACTGTCACTGTCGCACAGACTGCTGCAGCGCAAAACGCCATTATGGGGCACGGTGAATAAAGTCTGGCGTGAACTTACTCAACTTGTGTGGATGTATTCCATAAGAGCAGCAACACGCAGGTGGTCAGTAGCGGTTTTCTACAATATGCTGGACCTGGCGGTGGTGAATGCCTACATTTTGTACAAGGCATGTACAGGGTGGACAGGAAAAGGAAGATTGTTTCTGAGTATTCTAGCTCAGGAACTTCGTTGCAGATTCATGTAGCACAAGGAAATATTAGCACAGACGCAGGCTGCTGAAGCTGCTGCAGCTGCTATGCCAGGGACTGTAAAGACAACGCAGTGCCAGTGGAATTTACGCAAATTTGCGCAGGGCTAGTAAATCTAGTAGTAGGGACTTGCACCAGGGGAAAAAGGCTCAGTAATTCTAGTGTTAAGGTGTGAAACAGCTGTGTACTGCCTTTTGTTCCTGGAGAAGGTATTTAACTGAGAGCCATGCTAGGCTCAGGGAGACTCTGCTGACCGTCTGTCCCGCGGTCATGCAGGGACTTCATCAAGCTTGGTTGTCTGTTCTTTGTGTGTTTGATTAAAGAATGTTAGCTACCGCTCACCGCTCGTCTGCAGGCTTTATTTAAATGGAAAACTTCCACAACAGCCAAAAAAAAAAAAGCTTTTTGCTAAAAAAAAAAAGATTTAGAGCAGAAGTTTTTTGGAATGCATTTTAAAATGAAAACATATTGCATTTATTTACAATTAAAGACACAGAGCAGAAAGTGTGTTACTGTTTTACATCCACAGACACACAAGAAAAGAAGCAGGCAACATGAGGTCAAGTTATGGCAATTTTATTTGTGCATTTCAGTACATGTATTTAGATTAGAGTTTTTAAAAAACAAACAAACGTCCCAAGAAGAAGGATGGGGTGAAAGAAAGGTGGAGAGAGGGGGAAGGAGGAAGAAACTATTGATCTCCTCAAACTTGATGCTGCTGGGTCAGTTCTTTCTCAGCAGTCTGCTCCAGAATCCCCTCCTGTCCTCGGCTTTCTTTTCTTTTTCTTTTGCCTTCAGTTCGTTTAAGGTTTTGTTGAGCTGCTCCTCGGCATCTTTAAATTTTTCTTTCAGCTGCTTTTTGGCCAGTTTCACTTTGTGTTTGAGGAGCTCTTTAGCTTCCTTTTTGTGCTTTCGCATTTCCTTCAGTGCGTCTTTGCAGTCTTTCTTGGTCACCGTCATTTCTTTCTTGAATACCTTCACCTCAATTTTCTCTTCTGCAAGTTCTTCTTGCACTTTCATCAGTTCCTTCTTCATGTTTTGAGTGTAGCTCTTTGTATCTTCCATTTCTTTCTTTGCTTCCTGTATTTTAATTTTCTCTTCCTCCAACACTTTTTGAGCTTCCAACAATTCTTTCTTCAAATTTTCAATCTCATTTTCTGCCTCATGTTTACGTTTTTTCTCCTCTTCAAGTTGTTGCTTTACATACAGTAATTCCTTCCTTAGTGTTTCAGCTTCAGCCATTACATTTGCAGCTTCTTGTGTTGCCAACTGCATTTTCCTTTTTCCCTCTTCAAAAGCTTCCTGCACCTCCTGTAATTCCTGAATCACATTTCCTGCCTCCTTCTTTGCAGTTTGATATTTATTTTTGGCTCCTTGTGCTGTGCTTTTCTCTTCCTCCAACGCTTTTTGAACTTCCAACAGTTCTTTCTTCATCTTTTCATTCTCGTTTTCTGCCTGTTGTTTTCCCATTTTCTCTCCTTTAAGTTTGAGACCCACATGCAGCAATTCCTGCAATACTACTTCAGTTTCAAACTTTGAATTTTTAGCTTCTCCTCTTGATTTTTCTGCCTCTTCTTTTAATTTGACATTTTCAGCCTGTATCATTTGAAATTCTTCTTGCAGGTTAATCAGCTGTACTGAATTGTGAGGTGAAGCACTCGCCGATGCTCTTCTCGTTCTCCCTCGATTCATTTTGGCCTTTTAAACAAAGGAGCCAACGTTTTGTAGAGGAGTGAAGTGAAGTTTTCGATGTTTTCTTCGTCAACTGTCGTTTGTCCTGCACAGAGATGCTGCTGTAGATGTGTCTCTAGCTGTGTCTGGATACAATGAAAAATGCTGTAACTAAGTGCTTGTGTTGTACAGTTCTACTAACATTCCATTTCATGCATGCTCCGCCCACATGGTCAGGAATGTCAGGTGCTGCATCACCAAATGCTGCTCCCGTTGCCTAGCAATAACAGCTGTTTACTTTTTGGGGTCTGGTTCGTTATTTAATAAAGAAAACATGTCCAAGTATTGGGTGCTGAGGCTCAGTGCTTATTCTAGCCTGCTGTGTGGGTGGGCAGCTAGAAATCACTGGTGGGCAACATGAGTGAGGAGAAAACTGGAGCAGCCAAGCAGGGAGCTGCAGGTTGCTGGTTTGAGTCTCTGTTCAGATGCTGGTGTCTCCTCTCGCTGAGATGTCTGCAAACAGTCCCAGATAAAACAATAAGGATAATAAATAAACACGTGACTAAAATAACAATTATGACTCTGATGTGTTTCATGTGTAGCAGGATGGCCTCTATACAGCAGTCGCTGCAAGCATCCACATCGCCACACTCACTTTTCTTTAAGCAGGCGTGCTGGGGTCCTCCTAAGGAAAGTTTGAAACTTCATTTCCTTCATGCTGGTGAACTTTTTACCAAATATTTTCATCAAAGCTTCTCCATCACTGACAGGGATTGTTTGGATCTTCACACTCATCTGCACGAACCCTAAAAAATGAGTCTCACTTTGGTCATATAATGCCAGGAGTGTCTCCATATTTCACAAAAGTCTGTGCAAACATGTAACAGTATCCCATATTCATATAAATATTATTGATATTATAACAAAAGCTGTCACCAACACAATTGTCCCAAGTGCTTTTTTTATTAGTTATTGCAAATGCTTGATTGCAGTTCTTGCTAGATGACAAAACCACTTATTAGGTTTAGAAGGAAATGACTTTTTCTACATGAGGTAAAGTTGGAGCTGTTTCCCCAAACTAAATGAAATCATCATTTAAAAAACTACAATCTGTATTTACTCTGAACATCTGTGTTAACATTTGAAATTGGAAACATGTAAGTGTAACAAACATGTTAAAACATAAGAAATCAGGAAGGGGCATGTATAGGAATTTATTTTACTTATGTATTAATCACATTATTTTATTGTATGATACCTTGGTGCCACTGGATTTTAACATAAACCAAGCAGATATTTGATTTTTACACAGCTACTTTCTCACCTGAAAATATGTTAAAAGTTTATTTTGTGACCCAGAAAGATTAGTATGAGTAATTTTAAAACTTAGTAGCAGCCGTCATTGTTGGAAACTGGAGTTTGGCTGGGCCGCGCTATGAATTCTGGGATATGGTAGGCCACGAAGGACACACTCGACCCATCCTTCAAATTCGGGGAAAAGGAGGACGCATTTGTCGGCTGCATTCGGAGGAGTCTACAAATTTGGACAGCCTTCGGCGCATTGCTGTGACGTAATCGGTCTACAAATGCGGCCCCAGGAGGATGCAGCCCATGAATTTGGACACGACCAAAATTAAACTTACCTTGGCTGTATCCCAATTCAGCATCTGCAGCCTTAAAGGCCGCATTTTAAGGCCAATTACGTCACAGCGACACGACGAAGGCTGTCCCAATTCAAAGGCTGCTTGAAATGCGGTCCTCAAATGCGTCCTTCATTTCATTGAATTTTAAGGATGTGGCGGTGTAGACTTCGTAGCCCAACATATCCCAGAATGCATAGTGGGGCGGTGGGTGTGGATAATTTTGCCGGAAAAAAAAACGGCCGAAGAGGAGCGGCCGAAGAGTAAACTTTTAAAAGTAAGTACTGAATATTATGTTACTTATTTATGTGTGAATGTTTAATAACGAAGAACATTAAAACATTACTGTTGGCCAAATGTTGGCAAAGTTATGTGACATTAGCAATGTTTGTACTAACTTGGTTTTAAAGCCTTTACTTTAAAATATACGCCGTTCAATAATTGACCTTAATCTTACAGAGAATGTGATGATTTTATGGATATTTAAATTAAGCACTGAGACAAATTTAGTAATGCCAACATATTAAAAGAACAATATTTGTCTCTCATATATATAACACAGTTATATATACTGTGTCAAAGAAATCTGTCTTTGAGTGAAGATTTAAGGTGACAGGAAATATAAATAATATAAATAAATGCAGCTTGAATCTTTACTGAAGCTCAGTATTTGAAACAGAGTTCATTCACTGCTGTAATAACTAATAATGATTGAAATTATAACTTTAATATTGGCCATATTATATTTACATTACCAAAGTGAGATGACTTTAATCTCATGAACAACATTAGCTAATTGTTATTTACTAGGTAATCTTAAATGACTGTTCTGTACAGAAGTGAAGCCCAATAATCATGATTTCACAGTCAGCCTCAGATACTTATCAAATCAAAGCTCATGTACAAACAAACAAACAAATGAACAAAAGATTTTCTCCTTCATTTCTGTCAAAGCTGTATGAAACGTTTCCAGCTGTTAGTGTAATGGTTGCTAGGCATCCAGGGCAGCGCGACGGAGGCTAGACCGTCCCATTTCACAAGCCTCTCACTTCCGGCCTTTAAGTACGCGGCCCTTGTGGACGGTTAAGGCTGCGCACTTTAAGGCTGCAGACCCTGAATTGGGATACAGCCCTTGTGTCGTTAGGAGCCTGAACCGCAGTAAAACTCCGGTGAGGTCAATGACCTTACGCTCTCCCACTGTCACACGTTGATGACGTAAGGAAAATCGCTATTGGTTGTCCTAAAAGTCGCTAGAAGTCGCTAAATGATGTCATCCCTAATTTGCATAATTGGTTATGCTAATGTAATTGTAACCTACGCTGTTGGAGAGAGAAATAACATCGTGGAAGAGACATAAAGTCAGTAAAAAACGTCTTAAATGCATTTAGAATTTATTTAGAACTACAAATTAAATTTCTTTTAGCAATTATTGTTTTTTTTGCTGGGGTCTTTCTGTGTGGAGTTTGCATATTCTTCCCGTGTTTGCGTGGGTTCCCTCTGGGTACTCCGGCTTCCTCCCACCGTCCAAAGACATGCAGCTTGTGGGGATAGGTTAATTGGATAATCCAAATTGCCACTAGGTGTGAATGTGCGTGTAATGGGCTAAGTTTCCATTCAGCTTAAACACTCCCAAGAAAATCTCCAGGACTCAGACGATTGGATTCCAGAAGTTTTTACTGGGCACTTTTGTGAAACTGTAAACACAATACAATGAAATATACTGTAAACACAATACAATGAAATATATGAAATGTATTATAGATGCAATAAGCTCAAAGCATCTGGCTAATTATCACAGCTTGACAGCCTAGCCGCATAGCTTATATGAGACACAATAAAGTTAACCGAATAACAGACAACGGTTCAAAACGCTTCACCGCTTAATTGTACAAAATGAATTATACTCACAGACTATGCCTTAGCGAAGAGAAAAGGATTAATCCTGTAACGGCGGAGCTGGCGGTTGAATGAGCCCACACGCTAATATCCCGAGTCACACAGTAGATTCACTTCCTGACTCTCAGCGTAAACTGCTCTCGTGTTGTCATGGTTACGAAAATACACACACCGCTCTAAGCTACGATAGCGAGATAAAGAGAACACAAAGAACACATTTCTGGGGGCATAACACTCCCCGCTTGGGGTCTTTAAGAGCCCACATCAATTGGCAGAGTCAGACTTTGGAGAAAGAAGCAGAACTACTTCTGTAATGGGACGAGAGAATCCTCTTCTATTTCCATCTTTAACGACCTCCACTTCGACTCTCCGGACCAGACCGTCCTTCCCTGGAAAGGCTTTCGTGATGATGCCCATGGGCCACTCATTTCTCTCTGCCTGATCATCCTTTAAGAGAACTACGTCCCCTTCTTGAAGATTCGGCTGTTTCCCTTGCCACTTGTGTCGAAGTTGCAGTGTTTTGAGGTATTCACGCCTCCATCTGTTCCAAAACATGTCTGCCAGGCCCTGAACTTGTTTCCACTCCTCCCTGAAGAGATCTGCTTCCTCGAACTTGCCTGACGGCAAAGGAGGCGCGGAGCCTGTTTTGAGAGTCAGGAGCATGGCTGGTGTGAGGATGCAGGGCGACTCGGGGTCGGATGACACTGGAATGATCGGCCTTGCGTTCATAATTGCTGCTACCTCGGCCATAAGCGTGGTCAGAACCTCGTGCGTCAGGCGAGACTTTCTCTGTTCAAGCAGCATGCAGTCCAAGATACGGCGGGCAATGCCGATCATCCTCTCCCATGCGCCACCCATATGGGATGCATGGGGTGGGTTAAACACCCAGGTGCAGCTCTGTTTACTGAGGTACTTCTCCACCCTGTCGAACCCTGAGTTTTCCTTGTCCATCCCCAGCTCACGGGAAGCGCCGACGAAGTTAGTTCCGCAGTCCGAGCGTATCTGCTTCGCGGGGCCCCTGACCGCAAATAATCTCCTCAAGGCGTTAATAAAGCTGCTGGCACTCATGGCTTCGATCACCTCAATGTGCACTGCCCTGGAACACATACACGAGAACATCACCGCCCATCGCTTGGAGTTCGAAACTCCTCCTCTTGTGCGGCGTGAAACGATGCCCCACGGTCCAAAGACATCGACACCTATGTAGGTGAAGGGAGGTGCTACTTGTAACCGTTCTGCCGGCAGGGCTGCCATCCGTTGATGTTCGGCCTTCCCTCGCAGCTTCTTACAAGTGATGCATCTGTAGAGCAGACTGCTGATACAGCGTTTGGCTCCCACGAGCCAAAAACCTGCGGCCCGAACGGCACCTTCAGTAAGATGTCTCCCCTGGTGTTTTACTGCTTCGTGATAGTGGGACACAAGCAGAGTTGCGAGGTGATGCCGGCCAGGAATGATGATGGGATGAGTCTCGTTCATGCCTAAGCCTGACTGCTCGATCCGACCTCCTACCCTGAGTAGTCGATCCTGGTCCATAATGGGATGCAATCTCCACAAGCTGCTGGAAGATGGTATGTCGACTCCAGAACCGATACACTTGAGCTCTTCCGCGTAGCACTCACCCTGGACACTCTTTACGATGCACACTTTGGCTTTCAGCAGCTCCTCTTCTGTAGGACGACAGATGTGCCAGCCTCGACATTCGCCCTGCGTCGAGCGAGCGAAGGAGCTAGCTACGTGGATCAAATGTGCAATGGCTGCATGGAGTGTGCTGAACTTGGAGAAGCGTTCAAAGCGTTGAGGGCATACCACGCCTTTAGCGACATGGGTGAGTTTCGTCGTCACCTGTGGACGCACTTCGGCGTCGATGTCGGGGTCGACAAGATTGTACGTCTCTTGAAGCTCGGATGGATGACCTGATGCGTCGCAAAGAAAGGCTGGTCCTTTGAGCCATGGTGTACTGCTGAGCAGGGCTGATGCTACAGCTCTTGACCCAACGTCAGCTGGGTTAAGATGCGTTGGAACGTACTTCCACTGGCCGGGACAGGGTGACTGAAGGATACGTTGGACCCTATTGTGTACGTAGACATAAAATCTCCTTGACTGTTTATGGATGTATCCCAGTACGACCTTACTGTCTGTGTAGTAGGTGATGTTGTCGTACGTTGTGTCCATCTCTGCGACTATCATCTCGGCGATCTCGACGGCGAGCACAGCAGCACAAAGTTCAAGTCTAGGGACAGTTAGGCTAGGTTGGGGAGCCAACTTCGATTTCCCAAAGACAAACCCAATCTCAGTTTGTCCCTGCTTGCCAGTTACCCTGATGTAGGCTACGGCCGCTATTGCTCTGACCGATGCGTCGGCGAAGACGCAGAGTTCTCTCCTTAGGGCGCCTGTGGTGGAGAGGGACGTATAAGGCCGTGGTATTTGGAGCCCCTCCAGGTCTTGAAGAGACTGTTTCCATCTAGTCCACTCGGTCTCCATGTCTTTGGGAAGGGGTGCGTCCCAATCTTCCGCTTGCAAGGTGAGTTCTCTTAGGATCCGTCTTCCATCAACTGTGATGGGTGCTAGAAACCCTAGGGGGTCGTATAGACTGTTCACGGTCGAGAGTACCCCTCTGCGGGTGAACGGCTTCTGATCGATCTCGATCTGGAACGTGAAAGTGTCCGTGCGCATGTTCCAGAACAGTCCCAGGCTACGCTGGATAGGCAGATCATCGATGGAGAGATCCAGGCCATTGAAATCCTGAGAGCGATCCTGGGAGGGGAATGCTCTGATGACCGCGGAACGATTTGATGCAACCTTGTGCAGCCTGAGGTTGGAAGCCGCGAGCATCTTCTGCGCTCGCTGGAGAACTGCGATGCCTTCTTCCTCTGTACTGAAAGACTTTAAGGCATCGTCGACGTAGAAATCGCGGTCGACGAATCTCCTAGCATCGCTGCCGTAGTCGGCCTCTGCTGCCTTAGCCGCCCGCCGCAGGCAATACACTGCGACGGCAGGCGAGGGGCTGTTACCAAAGAGATGCACCCGCATCCTGTAATCCACGACGTCAGAGGTAGGGTCATTGTCTCTATAACACAGGAAGCGGAGAAAATCCCGGTGGTCTTCTTTCACGATGAAGCAGTGGAACATGTGCTCGATGTCGGCGGTGATTGCAACCTGTTCCTTCCTAAACCTCATAAGAACACCTAGTAGGCTGTTATTAAGATCGGGACCACTGAGTAAGACATCGTTGAGCGATACTCCCTCATAGGATGCACTGCTGTCGAAGACCACGCGGATCTTGTCCGGCTTCCGGGGGTGGTACACGCCGAACAGGGGCAAGTACCAACGCTCCTGACCGGGTTGCAATGGAGGGGCAGCTTCTGCGTGCGCCTTCTTGAGCATCTTCTCCATAAACTCTAGGAAGTCGGCTTTCATCCGTGGTCGTTTTTCCAGTGAGCGCCGAAGTGAGACGAGGCGTTCGAGAGCCTGTTTCCTGTTGTTAGGGAGTCGCTGCCTCGGTGACCTAAACGGCAAAGGTGCGACCCAACTGTTGGAGCTGTCTTGGCAACACTCGGCTTCCATTATCCTTAGAAACTCCAAATCTTCCCTGGATGGAGCAAGTTTGTGGTCGTTGGGAGTGCGAGCGAAGACGGTTTGCCCCAAATTGTCTCCGATTAGTGTCGTCGGGGTTCGCGCTGGATGTTGTTGATAGTCACGTGCTTGTTCAAACACCTCTGTCACTTTGATCTGGTTGTTACATGGCTGGAGATGGCTTGTACGACCGTTCCCTAGAACGGCTGTTTTGTAGCTTCTCACCTCCGGTGGTCTGTGAGCACCTCCGAGGCACACGTCTCCGACGATGACCCATCCCAGGTCAAGCCTTTGGGCGAAGGGAGCATCTCCTGGGCCGCTTATTTGCTCTCGGACCTTGTGGACCCGTAAGATATCTCTGCCCAGTAAGAGAAGAATGCTGGCGTCTGGGTCCGGAGGTGGTATCTTGTCAGCGATGCGTTTTAGGTGGGTATGATGATAGGCCACACCGGGGGTGGGAATCTCCGCGCGGATGTTGGGAATTTGGTTACACTCGAGGAGTGTAGGCAGAGAGATACTCAGTTTCTCGTCCAACGGCTCTACGGTGTAGCCGCTGGCTCTCCTTCCTGATGTCTCCGTACGTCCCGCGCAGGTCTTTAGTGTGTATGAGTACGAGCGCCCGGAGATCTTGAAGGCTTCGAAGAACTCTGACCGCGCGAGGGAGCGATTACTCTGCTCATCCAATATAGCGTACATTCTCTTGGCTTCCTCTCTTCGTCCGTTTGGGAACACCCTGACGAGACAGATCTTAGCACACGCTCTAGCACTCAGACCTTCCCCACATACCTGTGTGCACGTTGCGTTGACCTCCTGGTTATCAGCTTTGTCCTCCTCCCCGCTATCCTCTGAGATGGAGGGGAACGATTTAGATTTCCAGGTAGGTGGGTGAGGGTGGAGGGCTGTCACGTGGGCAGCGCTACCACACTCGGTGCATGTTATCTTGGCTGTGCAGTTCTTTGCAAAGTGTTCTGTTGACGAACAACAGCGAAAGCAGACGTAGTGTTCTTTCAGAAGCTGTTTGCGATCATCTAAGCTCTTCTCGCGGAAACCTCTGCATTTCCTCAGAGGATGGGGTTTTTTGTGCAGGGGGCAATGTTTATTCGGGTCAATACGTTCCCTGCTTTCCTTAGACTCGAACTTGGCAGTGCCTGAGACTTGTGTTTTGTGGGTGTGAACGGACGTCTTCGTGGGCCTCTCCCATTTATTCATTCTCTCGTTTGGGGGGCTTGGCGTGAAGAGGTTGAAACTTGGGTCCGTACGTGCTTTCGCCTCGGTGCGGATGAAGTTCACCAACACGGAGAAAGGTGGGAAGCTGACGAAATGTTCTTGTTTGTATCTCGTCCCGTGGTATAGCCACTTTTCTTGTATGCTGTATGGAAGTTTCTCGATGATGGGCTTAATTCCTCTGGAGGTATCCAAGTACGACATGACCGCGAGGTAGCCATCTTCTTTAGCGGCTTGTAGCTCTGACAACAGGTCGGCTAGATCCCGGAGTCTCCGTGGATCTTTTGTCGTGAGCTTTGGGAAGCTTTCTAGTTTGCTGAACAGAGCTTGTTCGACGGCTTCTGGGGAGCCATATAGTTCGTCGAGGCGCCCCCATGCTGAGCACAGTCCAATAGTTGGATTCCTGATGTTGACCGTTTTTATTCTTCTTACCTGCTCTGCTGACTCCTTTCCCAGGTGTCTGGTTAGGAGGTCGAGTTCTTCTGCAGCAGACAGGTCTAGATTGGCAATGGCGTTCTGGAATGATGTTTTCCAGGCCCAATAGTTTATTGGCTGGTCGTCATATGCGGTGAGACCTGAAGTCACCAAGTGGTTACGAGCGAGATATTTGATGAGGTCAGTGGTTGTAGAATGGTCGTAATCACCTCCGTAGAGTGTCCCGTGGACGGGCTGATGCGTGGGAAACGTAGAATCTCGTTTGGGGTTCTGCTGTAGGAGTGGAGTTGGAGGGGGGTAGAAGGGTGACTTGGAGCTCTGTCGTGTTGGTGCGTCGCTTCTCCAAGGGCCCTGAAGAGCTTGGTGTGGCGTAATAGCAGCAGGAGCGGCAGCTTGGGTCTGAGCCGCGTTATGCGGGTGAGTGACTGGCTGAGAAGGGGGAAGGTTATTTTCTGTAGCCGATAGACCCTTGGCGCTCAGGCTGGCCTGTTCGGAGACAAAGGCGGCTACGCGCTGGTCTTTGACAGACTGGCGGACCAGGCTGTTAACTTCGCTGCGTACTTCGAGACCCATATCCTGCAGACCAGCTACTAGGGAGTTAGCATCCCTTTCTTTTTCATCGATTAGTGCGTCGAGGCTGGCTTGAATACGTGCTTGCTCCACTTTAAGCTCGATTTCCCTCTTTGAATGTGCCGCTCTAGCTTGCGCGGCTTCAGCCTTTGCTTTTGCCATGGCGATGGCTATGCTAATTTTTGAGCCAGACGACGTGCCGGATGAGCGACTGCTCCTTGAGCGCACACACTCTGACTGGTTGTCTCCATTTCCTTTGTCAGCATTGCTACGTTGTGACATTGCGTGTCGTTGGGTCTCCAGTATCGGGAGATGTGGGCTGCGGCAAAGTTTTCCGAGGCTATATTGGAGGCTGCTTATCTCTCGATAATGAGTAGCTCCGTACAGCGGCGATCCTCGTATCCCTATTAGCTGCGTTGCAGTCTTTTCACTGTAATGGGCTAAGTTTCCATTCAGCTTAAACACTCCCAAGAAAATCTCCAGGACTCAGACGATTGGATTCCAGAAGTTTTTACTGGGCACTTTTGTGAAACTGTAAACACAATACAATGAAATATACTGTAAACACAATACAATGAAATATATGAAATGTATTATAGATGCAATAAGCTCAAAGCATCTGGCTAATTATCACAGCTTGACAGCCTAGCCGCATAGCTTATATGAGACACAATAAAGCTAACCGAATAACAGACAACGGTTCAAAACGCTTCACCGCTTAATTGTACAAAATGAATTATACTCACAGACTATGCCTTAGCGAAGAGAAAAGGATTAATCCTGTAACGGCGGAGCTGGCGGTTGAATGAGCCCACACGCTAATATCCCGAGTCACACAGTAGATTCACTTCCTGACTCTCAGCGTAAACTGCTCTCGTGTTGTCATGGTTACGAAAATACACACACCGCTCTAAGCTACGATAGCGAGATAAAGAGAACACAAAGAACACATTTCTGGGGGCATAACAGTGCGAGTGAATGTGAGTGCGAATGGTTGTCTGTCCCTGTGTGTTGGCCCTGCGACAGACTGGCGACCTGTCCAGGGTGTACCCCGCCTCTCGCCCTATGACATCTGGGATAGGCTCCAGCGCCCCCCGCGACCCTGAAAAGGATAAGCGGAAGCGAATGGATGGATGGATGAATTATTGTTTCTTTAATGTCACAATTCCAACCCTGCTCCTTTATCCGGGCTTGGACCGGCAAAAGTGACCCGAAACAGGCACTCTGGTGGAGTTATTGTGTGTGTGTGTGTGTGTGTGTGTGTGTGTGTGTGTGTGTGTGTGTGTGTGTGTGTGTGTGTAGTTTTAAACTTTGTGGTCCACAAAACAACATAACAGTAAAAGAAGAACTGACTGCGTTACAGTCAGTGCGGGAGCCCTGCCCTGATAGCAGCTGGGGGAGGACTATCCTCCACCTGTGAGCGCTTTGGCACGGGCGAGGTGCCCACCGCAGCACCCGCTGCTTATTGAGAGTAAGAGCGATACGCGCTTTCACGTCAAAAAGTCGCCATAAATAAGTCTCTAATAACGCCAGAAAAAGTTACCAGATTTGTCACCAGAGACGCGTTACTGCCCATCTCTCTGGTAACGAGTAAAGTAAGGGATTACTATTGCAAAATCGGTAATTAGATTACCGTTACTTTCCCGTAGGAACGCTGCGTTACTGCGTTACTAAAACCGTGATTTTTTTGCGAGAATGTCTCATGACAGTGACGTAAGCGAGTGCGCCGTTGGTGACAACAGCTGTGTGCAGATCAACAATGGATCATATATCGATTGTGGGAGAGAGTACTGAGAGTACTGAAGTACTGACCTTATTTTGAGTTTGATTCCATAAAAAGTGACAAAAACACGCGGATTCTTCAACTGACCGCGGCACACCTGCACCAGGGTAAACCCCCGCCTACCTCAGTCCTGCTTTACAGGTGAAAATAGAGCAACAGGACCGCTGAGTCTTTGACTTATTTTCTGCTGTGTTTTACTTGCATCTATTTGAAAGAGTGAGTGTAAACACAAAAAATATTTTATTTTATGTGCTGGAATGTGCAGAAAATAGGTTTAAATGTTAAACTAATTTATTCAAGTCAGAGAATGTTGCATATAATTAAATTTTTGCTTGATGCATAAAGTTAAAAGATTAAAACTGATAAACAAGTTAAAAAAAAGAGACTTTTCCATTTGATTACATTTTGTATGATGGATTATGCAGAAAAAGTAGAATTGGGCTGAAAGATCTATCGCTTTATCACCTCTTCAGGTTGTAAATCGTGTTTTTAAAAAGTAACTAAGTAACTAAGTAATTAATTACTTTTGAAAATAAGTAATCAGTAAAGTAACAGGATTACTTTTTTGGGGAAGTAATCAGTAATTAGTTACTGGTTACTTTTTTCAAGTAACTTGACCAACACTGTTTGTCACTAGTTGCGTTTCAGAAAAAAAGTCGCTAAGGTGGTCTGAAAACTCGCTAAATATAGCGACAAAGTCGCTAAGTTGGCAACACTGGGTGGGACATGACAACACCGCCACCTGCAGGAAGATTTTCTCTCTGGTACCTTGTGTTCTGATACCTGACAACTTTTTTCTTGAGAACTGAGACCTGACAATTTTTTGTCTGATACCTGACAACTTTTTTCTTGAAACCTGACGATGTCCTAAAATGTACACCGTACATTCTACACACTGGATTGCTTCTCCCCAAAAATGAAATTCTGTTAATCCCCTTTTCTGTGCCTGAGTCAGGGAAAAAAGGAAAGAATTCACAGCTGCAATCACAATACACACACACACACATCACTTTCCATCCTGTTCTCCCACTCCTGGTGGCACCCACTGGAAGAAATTAGCTGAGGTCAGTGTAACTGTAGCACCCTTAGTCAATGCTTATTTGCCTCGATGGCTGCTGTCTCTCACTTCCTCTCTCTCTCTAAACTGTACCAAACTCCAGCCAGTCATGCATCATTCATAAGGGTAAAGAGAAGATCTGAAACTCTGGATCAGTTCTAACCTCTAGGCTGAGGTTGGCCGCTCAGTGTCCTTTTGTGAGTTATGTTCTGTCCTGCCTCTGAGTGTACATGGTGTTCAGAGGCCTGTGCAACGGTTTGACCGTCGACAGAATTATGGAGGGACTCAAGTTGGTGAATCATCTGAAATGAGGCATTTAATATATATGTAGATTATCTGAGGGAAACCCAGTCTTAACATTTTTGCCAAACTTTTGAAAAGTAGCATTTCACAGCTTTAGTGGCACAAGCAAATGTTAGCGTAAATCTAGCAACACATATTTTTATTGTAACCCTTTATCTTGTCTGTCTTTTTTGAGAAAGCTACAGAAAAATGTGAATTATTGCTTTAACTCATCTTTTTATGCACTGTTTGGTGTTTTGGCAGGACACTACACGTAGACAGAGATATTCTGATTTGTTCCTGAGGAGATAAAATTGCCAGAAATGACAGTTTAAAGTCAACAGCTGAAGTAAAAAAGAAAAACAACCATAATTAGTTTATGTCCCTGTGCAAGTACTGTTTAATGCAGCCTAACAATTTTTAATATGAATGTGTGGGTTGTTGTCTTTACTGCTGTGACTCATCCCTCCTGTATTTCTGTTCTGCATACCAATTTAAAGAATCTATTTCATTAAATTTATAAGGTGAAAGCAGCCCAGAATGGAAACAAATTAGTTTTCTTTTTTCCAGACACACCTCCTGCTTCGACAAATGTTCTCTCTTCTCCCTCTGATCTGTGCATCCCGTATCCACGAATGTCAGTGCTGCAAATTAATATCTTATTAGGCATCGGACCACTACACAGGAAATCACAATTTTGTCCGTGTTTCCTTTTTTTCCCCGTCTTCCTCTCCTCACCCACAAGGCCAGCACATAAAAGTGCAAGCTGGCAGGGAGGCGGGTAATCAGAGAGGCATTATGTAAATAATTTCTTCTGCTGCTGCGCAGGAGCCATGTGTATTTAAACGTTCCTGCTGTTTTGCCGTTTTGGCCTCCACTAGTCATATTCATTAGCCGGACGAGCCCAGCACATGAGGTGATACAAGATAGCGGCCATGGCATCAGTGACATCAGCTGACTCTTTATTTACTTTAAATATGGGTTCTCTGCGGTGGTCAGGGTAAGAAGGTGAAGCTGCGAGGCACAGTGTGGCAACATATTTCAAGGTTGTAAAGTTTTACCTGCCCGGCAGATGCAAAAGAAAGGTTGTGACAGTTTACTGTGTGTGTGTCTGAATGTGTGGGTGGATGTTTGCATCTATCCGACAGACGAAAAGAGGGAGGATGACCATGAAATGAAAACATTCCCATATTCCCATATAGATAGTAAACAGAACAATACGGTCTTGTGGCACCGACTGTACCTCCCCCTCTTCCTGGCGTCATCCCCGCTGCCTCCTTCATCACCTCATCTCTCTTTTGATCAGTGCCCTTTCTTTTTTGCAGACATCGCTCCTTCCATGGCTTCACACACATGAAACTATGTGTGTGCGTGTGTGTTTCTCCACCTATTTTTCCTTACTTCCTTCCCCTGGTATCACATAGACTTTGATCTGCATCGCAGGCTTGCACAGCCCTTTCCCCTTTCTTGTTGCTCCTTTGCCATTTGTCATTCTTCCTATCTCATGCATCTTTTGGCTTTACTGTACAGCTCCGTTCCTCTGGGTTTCATCCACTGGTTTCCGCTACGTGTTTCTTTGCAGAAGAAGCACATATTCACGTAAATGAATAAAAGAAACTGAAGCAATCTTCCAGAGCGCACTGATGACACAAATGCTCTTGAGTTAGTATCTCCAGCTGGCAGCTACAGCCTGTTTATGCTCGACATCGTAGCCCTTTTGTATGACGTCACACTGCTGGTAGGCTTTAGTATTGTTTTGCCTTGTTGCACACCTCTCAATTTTTGGTAGCTGGTGCGTGTATGAGGCGAAGGCACGAGTGTGAGCTGCTTTGTCTTTATGGCCATTTTAATGATATATCAATACAGGAGTTCAGAAAGTTCCAGATTACCATGAAGCAGATGCTGCAACAGCCAGCCATTCAGGAGAAGACTGCCATGAAGTAAGTATAAACACTTATGGAGCTGTGATGACAACACAGCTGGCACACGCAACAACCAATACAGTGACCATAAACAAGGCGTTACTTCGCCACCGCCTCTACAACCATGGTTAATAGTATTCTGCCCAAAGACAAAGATTAAACAGAGAGGGAAGGACAGCCATGAATGGCGAGAAAAACACAGGCCTTTCTATCTTCAATAGGTTCTTCTGCCGAAGAAGGTAATGCCTGCAATAACAAGGACAGCAAAGGGCAAGGTGAGGGGTAAGTATAAAAGACGAAAACCATCACAGAATGAGAGGAATATGAGATGCTGAAACAGGACACAGACAGAGACAGACAATTGCAGAAGTCATGAACAAGCAAAAGCAGGACAAACACGGGTCATCCCTGCCAAGGTCTGACACAAAGTCAGCAGCGGGTCCTTCCTGCAGCCTAAAGACGTGAGGCCTGTTAGGACAATGACATTTGCAGGCATCACGTCTCAAGGGAAGCAATATCACAGACACTGTATACCGCTGCAAGAACTCCCATTTAGCAAATTTAGCTCTCCGGGATCATAAAACTTCATAGCCATTTATTACCTCTCTGACCTTTGTTTTTACTTACTTTTCAATCCGTATTCATTGCCATGTTATGTCCTTGTTAACAAGGGTCTATTTTTCCCTCCCTGCTTTCTCCAACATCTAACAAATTTGCTTATATCAGACACTGAAATTAAAATGCATTTCTCTTTCAGCACATGTAAAATCATATTCACCATCTGGTTTGGGAATACATATTTTTCCCCAGCGACCAAAGCCTTTAGGCCTGTGTGACACATGCCTTAACAAGCTATTGTCCCTCAGATCAGAGAGGCCAAATGTAAGGTGAACTCTCACTGGGGAAAGGGTAAACTACACCTCGCTGAACAGCAAGCGTATCCTTATACTGGATCCTTGTCTGAGGTTTCGGTCGTCTTTGAAAGAAAGAACAAACTGTACAAAACCAACTACTGTCCTCGTGGTTTTTGGGGTTTTTTTGCAATTAAATTCTGCAAGCTTCTTTTAAAATGCTGTGTGAGAAAATTAAACTGTCACTCCAAAGCTCTCCAGACTTAAGTTTAAATCAAATTTGTTGTCATGAGGACTTAGCATCCCTTTTTTTTCTTTTGTGTATGTATTTATTTTGTTTAATCGGTATCAAGTATTTAAGCAGAAGAATAGAGGACGTAGAAACTAGTTCAGCGAGATAACTCGATTTTGCCACTGCTCTACTGCCACATACTCTTCTGGTTGCAATCTTAGCAGCTAAGACTTCAATATTAACCACAGATCCAGGAAATATCACTAACTATCTTGTAACAGTGGCACATGTCAAGGTCTGGGATATATGAGGCAGTAGGTGAACAGCCACTTCTCATTATCATTATCCAGGTGTAAAGACTTGAGCAACTGACAAGAGCCAAGGCATTATGGCCAGATGACTGGGTCTGAGCATCTGAGCATGCTGCAGGTGCGTCCTGCAGGTGGGAGCAGTTTTGGCAGCACACAAAATAACAACATAGGCTGAGGTGGCCATAAGGTTTGGGTTTGTCGCTGTATAATCAAACCTACCCTTTGATTATGGCAGTGCACTTAAGCAGCGGCGACTCTCCTTCCAAACTGGGTGGCACGCATGCTGACGCACACACAGATTAGACATGCGACCCTCCCGTCTCCGGACAGCTGAGAACAAGCCAGCTATAACAGCAACAGTTGGTTATAAGCTAACATCTGCCAGCTAACGTTAGGCTCAAGTGTCATAAAAATCACCCCTTCCCTCTGGCGAACAGTTTGATTACATTCAGACATTGTATGAGAGTTTATCCGCCCGTATCGGACTGCTCATGGGAGTTTTACAGCCTCCTCAAGAGTAAATAGACGTGGATGCTTCACACCTGGTATTGTGACAGCTGAGACAAACAACTATGCTTACTACAGAAAGAGTGTTTGAGGTGACTAGGGGGTAAAAGCATGATGCCAAATGTTTTACTGGAACATATCTGTTTTTTCCATTTCCTGATTTATTTTTACATGTTGTTATTATTTAAGTATATAAAATAATATACTCCCCAGCTCCCGACTCTAAGCACTGAGTCCATGGTGTTCCATTTCATTGCACAGAAGTTTTTGAAATAGTCATGAAAGCATAATATATGTTTTCTGGTTTATCATGCGCATGAATTTGTATGTTTGTTCAATTTTTTTGAGCTCTATTTTGCCAATAATGCATTATTTAGGAGCGCGTATATTTTGTAGAAAAAGCAGGGAGACGTCAGCAAAGCTTTAAAATACATTACAACCATTACATTTTAAACTAAATCATATTTTTAAAAATATAAATAAGTAGCATTTAATGCCTAACCTTAACCAAGTAGCTTTTAAAGCTTAACACTAAAAAAAAAAAAAAAAAAAAAAAAAAGCTTAACACTAAGTAAACAACATATTTGTAATTATCAATGTATTTTAAAAATGACAAACTGCGACAGGTAGGATTCAAACTTGGGTTGCATACTTAAAGAGGACATGAAACACTAAATATATAAAGGCAAGGTGTGAAACACATGTAGTAACCTGTTCTGTAGTAAACTGTTTGGTTGAGAGAGAATATTTTTTTGCATTAAAGAGTGCTGATTGCATTTTGCAAACATCTGCTTTGCCAGCTTGGTGCACGGCCTGCAAAGAAAAGCTGACGTTTGGACTCCAGCTTGTTAGTCTGGTGACTCAAACAGGCTCTCTTCAGTACAGTCGTCATTCATGAAGTGCTTTACAAACGCGAGCATTACGGCTAACAGGTGGATTTTCTCGAGTGCAGCTAGCCAAACAACGTCGAGCCACTTACTGCTAAAGAGACAGAGAGTGAAAGTGGACAGTATAACCTCATTTTCTTAACATAAAAGTAATTGTTGCAGACAGGGGCAGCCCACAAGTGAGCCCCTTCAACTGATTTTGAGTTTTAGTGATGTTATTTTCTTCCTCTGAGTTATCGATCCTGTCACTGGTTAGCTAACACAAACTTTTGTAAGTCAATTAGCCACAACCAACCACATGATGTAACCTTCTGTACTGAGAGAAGATGGCGCTACACATGTTTTAAAAACTTAAACACTTATTTCTTAAATCCAGCTTCACAGACAGAGTTACATCTGTGTCAGTTTTTCAGACCAGGGCTCCATGATGTAAATTAGCCTTTATATGTGCAGTGTTTCATGTCCTCTTTAATCTTCCACCACCCCACCAGCCTACAAACGCAGACTTACTGTTGCTTTTCAGGACATATGAGAGCAGACTCATGGAAAAATCATGTTCAGGGACACAAAATACTTGAATAAAAGTTTAAAATTAGTTTATAGAAACACAAATCTATAGATTATAGGTTGTGACTATATCACAAACTGCTCTGAGACCGGATTGTCAATTTGGGTTGAAGATTTTATGTGGAACTTGTTCCGCTCCACTCTCTATTCTGTTGAATTTGGTGCTTGCTTTTGAATAAAGACGACATTGCAGGCGAGATGCCAAACAGAGACACTGTACATAGTTGCTTTTAGATAACCATTCCCGGTAAGTTGCTTGATGTAATATTATAAGTGACAGTAAATGTTTGTGCTAAAGGTCTCCAATGCATTTAAACCTCTTCACATTTAGACTGAGAAAGTATATAAGCCAAGTGTGCAGAAGAGCAACACTGTCTCATTAGTTTGTGTTCTCTACCTTTAAATGCTTCCTCCTTCTTAGGTTGCCTCCCCGTGCTCCCCTCCTTCTCCCTGCCCCATAAAATGGTTTGATTGACCCAATCCAGGAGTTCACAAACAGGCCTGTGAAACCGGCCGTCTGCTCCAGGCACAGCTCTTAAATACACACACACACACACACACACACACACACACACACACACACACACACACACACACACATATATATATATATATATAGATAGATAGATAGATAGATAGATAGATATATGTCATGTGTTCGAAGTGTGTGTGTGTGTGTGTGTGTACATATCTATATGTATGTCATGTGTTCGAGAGTACGTTGCTGAGGTTGGTGAAAGCGATAGCCTTTGCACCCCATGCATGCATGTGAGCGTGTTTAAAATGCAGCAAACGTAATGTGATTTGCTCTCTAAGAAATTGGCTTGGCTGAACTCACAACAACAGGGTATGGACCCATTTTCAATCAAGATTGCTTGTGCCTAGAACTTTAGACGCCATTAATCAATCCACATTGCAAAGAAAAAGTGGGGAAAAAAACACTGTCAAATAAATGTGTACTTGTATAAATAGCACACATTAATAGCGACAAAAAAGCAAAGCTCAATCTTAGTCAGGCATCTTTCATATCATTCACCTACAAGGCCCAGTGTGTGACAGCCATTCTAATTCACAATGGCTGACATAGTGACAGAATCCATCTACCTGCCACTTTAGCAAACCCCTGTAATTGAGAAAACCCAAATAAATGCAGATCTGGCAGCAGAGAGTACAGGGAGCAGATTATGACAAGTGAAGTACATGATGAGATGCACATAAACCTTTAACACACACATACTGTGCAACTACATGCCCAGGCAGACAGTGGAGGCTGGCGCGTGAAGGGTCTTTCATCCACTTCCTTTCCAGTTTACTGCCACCCTCCCTCATTCGAAGGTCTTAATCCTGTCCTTCTCATTTTGATGTAGCAGGGCTTTGGGATCCTCCTATAATTGGACAACACTAGCTCAGGCCAAGGTGTGTTCATGCATGACTATGTTGGTGTATATTTATGTGTGTGTGTCTTTACTCAAATACTATTGTGTGTATGTGCCTACAGTATATGTAGACATTCGCAGATCACATGCAAATGCAAACAAAATCACAGTATTATTAATACTTTATTCGAAGATATAAGCAAGACTTAGCATTCGTTTCTTCAAATGACTTGTCAGTAAACTGCTATTTATATTAATTATGAACAAATGTATGAACCCTAGTGGTACCTGGTTTTGCATTTTTTTTTTTTAGCTAAATGGTTTAAAATAGCATTGTGTGAGTTCAGGCATTAAAAGCATGCAGTAACGTAGGTGTACATGGCATCCATTATTACCTGACAGATCTCCAATTACTGCGATATGATATGCTTATTCTTTAATGTGCTTGCTGATGCATCTCCCTCCTCCAATCCAGCATAATCCCCCTGCACAGTGCTTCTGTTGCTGACTTTACTAAGGTTTAATGTTGCTTTCATGTTTGTTAAGGGAGGATGAATTTCCTTGCAGAACTTCCTTGCCGTCAGACTTGGATTCTTGTGAATCTTCCCACTGTTCCCACAATGTCTCCCTGTGCTGTATATCCACTTGGTGAACGTGGTTCTTTCACAGACCATGCTATATTTTCCGTATGCTAACTTCCGTGTTAAGTTAGTAAATGCCAAACATGTTCTCTTGTTCCCTGAACTAAAGCAACCGCAGAAGGCGGTGTCTCTGAACTGTGTCGCCATATTGTCGTCTGTCTGTGTTCGTATCTGCGTCTAGATCATTCAGGTTTTGTTTATGTCTGTTATTGTGCATAGTTACTTGAGTTATTTGGCTTAGGAACAAAGGTGAACTGTCTTTGCTGCTGTCGTCTGTAGACAAACACATGTCAACACGCTAGACTTTTTTAAATTACAACGGAGACCACATTAAAGACATCGGTGTCTCTCAGCAATGTGAAGTGTTTTCACTTGTTTATCGAACCACTTAAAAGAGCAGGTCTAAATCTGGGATGACACGGGCGCAGCTCAATAAATCTGAAGTCCAGCTTACTTGACAATGCTTCGCAGAGCTTAGCTATTAAAGCAAAATGCGCTCCATTGCTACCGTAATGACAGTGCTTCTTTAGAGAAAATGGTGAATAGGGCTTTAGAGTAACAATAGAAAAGCCGTATCTGAAATATAGAAATATAATTTGGGAGGTGTGGGCCTCAGTGGATCAAATTTCCAGCACAACCCACAGCTGCTCTGTCAGATTGAGATCTGATAGGAGGATTTAAAAACCTTAAAATCTTTGTCTCACATGATTTGTGAACAACTTTTGCTGTGTGGTAGAACACTTTATCCCACTGGAAAATCCCTCTTTTATCAATAAGTATCAGGGCCAGGAAGGGGTGTAGCCAACAAGACGAAGATCTTTGTACAGGTAAAAAAAAAGCTTTCAGATGAGCACGGCCCAATTCTCAGTTTCATCAATGGACAGGGATCATCTTACACAAACTAAAATCCACCATGTTCTGCGATCTGTGCTGCACCAGCTCTTCTCTGTGGGATCTGCGACCACACAGATCAAGCTTCCTGGGCATCTATGACCCTGTTACCCTGTCTCTGGGAGTCCTGCAGGCTAAGAACATCCTACAAGACCTGCAGCTCTGGAGATGCCCTTAGGTCATGTCCACACTAATACGTTTTCGTTTGAAAACGCATCTTTTTCTTTATTTTTTTGGACTTCCATCCACACTGAGACGACGTTTTCGGTCAAGGAAAACAGAGGTTTTTGAAAACGCTCTCCAAAGCGGATACATTTGAAAACGCCGCTTTTGCATCGCAGTGTAGACTCCATAAACGGAGACTTTCAGAAACGATGACGCATTTTAGTCATATGATGCAGTAATGTTACCAATTACACTAAGATAGCGGAGGGCATTATACAGCAGCTGTTTTGTCTGCTCTCAATTTTAACAGCCCTATTAAAGATTAATATCAGTTTGAACATGCTCCAGATAGCTTTTCTTTAATTCTTTAATTCAGAGTCACTTTTGCAACTTTGATACTTGATACTTTGTACTTTTGTGTTAGTTTGTGTCAGTCCATTTAAAAAACTCTGTGCTTTTACTCGACATATTGCTGCAACGTTTCAAAGAGCCGGAAAGTAAATAAATGGCAGACAGAAATGATGCAGGTCAAATCGTCTCACGTTTCACGCATGAAAACGTAAGCATGAAACGACTGAAAATGATAGTGTGGACACGGAGCGTTTTTTGACGAAAATGCCATTTTCAAATTAATCTGGATTAGTGTAGATGTAGCCTTACTCTGACTTTGCCATTCTTTCCCATTTTTCTCACTTCCAACACAGCCTCTAATAAATCCTCACAACCCTTGACGGGTACAACTGTAACCGCACATGTCATTGGTTTTAAAGTTGTGTTTTTTGGTGTTTATGTGCGGTCTGTATATTTATGAGTGTGGGTCAGTGACCTCGTATTTTTCTCTTGGAATGCTGAATAAGAAGCAATATGTAAACCAAAGGGAATCTACGGTGGCGGGCCATAAGAGACAGACAACCAGTCATGTTGATGGACAAGAATGCGCTGTTAATCTGACACACATCTGTGCTTTTGTCGCAGAGACGCATGCTCAGACAGATATAGTCGCACGCGCCAACACTCACTGGTTCACACCCTTTGGTAGTCTCCCAGAGGCACAGTCAGTCAGTCAGTGTCAATCTGCAAGTGTCAGCTCAGAACGTGCCAAGAAAACCTAATCAGCTGCCTGCATTCCTCAGAAGCTGTTGCTGTCTCCGAGCTCATAATGACACATTTAAGAGCAAAGCCATGCTGTGAAGCCTTATTAAAATCTTTATAAACGCAGATGACAAGTAAAGAGACGGTTTGATTTATCAGACAGCTGAAACACTCTGAGCAATGGGTATTTACTTAAACAGATAACATTTAATGAAAGATGCGTGTGGAAGTATTAATGTGATTTATGAGGACTTGGATATCATTTTTTGTATATTTGGCCATCATTCACGTTAGAAATTGACTCGTGAAGATTTTAAGATGAGATGCTTCAAGTTCTTGGCAGGTAAGCTAAACTCCTAAAGTTATTTGACAAAAGGTGGGCCATTTATCATTTATCATGATTTCCTTTATGATTTATGAACTTTTTTTTCCAGTGCGAAGAGAAATTATGGACTGATTTTATTTCCAGATAAAGCGCTTTAGCAACACAGTTTGAATGGCATGAAATGTAAACAGTTTGTCAAGTGAAACGGTTGAACATGTGCCTTCTTGATGGGGACTGACAAGGTTTATTACCTTCACCAAGGAGGTTATGCTTTTGGTAGCGTCTGTGTGCATGTCAATCTTTCTGTCTGTAAACATGAAAGCTTGAAAAGGTTTGAATGGATTCTGATAAAACTTTGTAGGATTGCAGAGCCATTAAAAGTAAGAGAGTGAGCAGCCTCGGTGGAGGTTTGCGCTCACAGATTGCTTCTTGTGTTGTAAATGTAATTTTAAAAATAAATTAAATTTATTTTAACTGCAAGACACCCTTGTAGTATGTGGGTAAAAGAAGATGTAAGAGAACCAGGAGTTCTGAATGCTTTGAAATCCTGGCATAGCAAAGGAACCCTCATCTTATCTAATGTAGTTTTGGATTGAAGGTTACATTTAGTGTCCAGTTCATCATGTGTAGAAAGGTCTAAGCCACTCCCACTCACTGAGCCTGATCCAGCTAAAGGTTTCTTCCTGTTAAAAGGAAGTTCTTCTTCCCACCATCAGCTAGTGCTTCCTCAGAGGGGATCGTCTGATTGTTGGGGTTAAACTGAAGAGTACAGTAAGTGTGAAAAATAATGATTTTTGGTTGAATTCAGTAAGACAGCTGCTTCCTAAGATTTTCTACTATGAGCACATTTAAACGTTATAGCCCCATAGTTGGATTTACATTGACTTAGACCACAGGAACAGGAACAAAATAAACTTTCTCACTGCCCACATCCATGCCACTCCACCCATCAGTTACTTCCCCGTACCTTCAAATCAAAGAGCAGCTGTTTATACCAGATGTGAAAGTATCATCGTCTCCTCTGTGAAATTCAGAATATTGGCATTAATTTTCCCTGTAATGGTTCTTTATAAATAGCCACGAATCCCTGGCAGGGAGGGTTAAAGGGTTAATACTGTTTTTTTTTCCTCCTTCCATTTTTATTTTTTTATATGATTATATGAAGACGATTGTTGTGACTGAGTGAGGCAAAAAAATGTTTAAGGTTTCCAGTACTCTCATCTACCTGGCTCTCATGCTGGTAGCTAGTGATTACCTTTTTCACACCTCCCTCTCTCCTTGTCTCATTTTTTTTTCTGTCACTCTCTCTCTCTCCCTCTCTCTCTGTCTTTATGTCTTGTTGTCAGCAGTAACCTCTCCAGGGAGATGTATTGCTGTAGGCAGTACAAGAGACTATGGATTATACTCTTCCTTGCTTTATTCCTTCTATTTCTCCTGCTCTGTTGCTGTCTTTCATATTCATTCATTTATTATTACTTTCCTTACTCGATAGGAAAAATTAATACCAGGCAGGCAGATAAACCTTAAAAGATAGCTAATGTTTAATATGTAACTTTGCCTTTATTTTCATAGTTTTGGGGATATCTGGTAAGAACAACATTTTGTCCATTGCTCTCTTTAACTGCTACAACAAAGCGTGGACTGATGTTGAAACAGGTTGTAAACAAGCCAATATTTCAGCCAGTTTATCATGCTGACCCATTTTATTTGGATGTAAACTACCACTCACAGAGTTAGTTATTAGGTTTAATTTGCCAGTTTTTTCTGTGTAACTGACCATTTTCAGATGAATTTTGTTTTTGTTTGGCAAACACTCAGTTCACATTATTAAAGAAGGGAAATGAAGGCTGAAGGATGTCAGATTGCACAAGAACTGTACTGGGAATCTCTGGCAACAGATCTTATGAAGTGCCCCATACGGTAAAAAAATACATTTTTCCTGGCCAAAATATATTTCAAATATATGGTAAATATATTTTGTATTTGTGATGCTCCAAAAAAATATATTTTTGAAATTGAAAATGTATTTCTTTCAAACCAAAATACATTTCAAAACATATTTTAGGGTGAAGAAAATACATTTCCAACCTTACAGTAGAATGTATATCAAAGTATCCTTTATTTAAAATATATTTAGTGCAATAATGATGATAATGATAACAATACTAAAAGTAACATGTTTTATGCACATCTGCAAAAAACAGTTGGATTCAAACAAAACAGAGTCAAAGGTCTATCACGAATTAGGTTGTTTATTCATTTGCTTACAGTATTTCACATTACACAATATCTCACTATAATGTAGCGTTCATTGACTTTGAAATTATCTGTCAGTGATACAGTAAACAAGATACAACAACTGCTATGTACACTTTAGTTTTTGACAATATATACAATTTAGTATTTAAAGGAACACACTCCACTGTTTTGGAAATAGGCTCATTCTCCATCTCCCTCAGAGTTAAAAATGCAGCGTCTTCTTTCTAGATCCGTACGTTAATAGGGCTCTGGAGCGTGATCTTACGGGATGGGGCGTAGCCACGATTTTTGGTCAAGGCGCCATATTAGCAGGCCAAACAAATGCTTGCTGTGTGGTCGGTTGTAATGTTAGATTGCACTACCGACAAAGGAATAAGCTTGAAAACAGGCTCTCTTTTCATTGTTTCCTCACCTGGAAACATCATGAGGGAGCTTATGTGTTGGATGTTACCAAAAGAAGGCGTCTAGCCTGGATAGCAGCTGCGAGACGAGCTGATATTCAGTTCTCTACCAGCCACAGATATCTGTTGGTGTGCTCCAGTATTTTCATTCAGGTAAGTTCTAAATAAGTTCATATTATTATTTATAGCCTGTTAATTTTATTTTCAATAGCACAAACTTAGAACAAACATGCAGAACTACCTTCTATTTATAGAGTTGCTAATTATTTGGCATTATTGCAACAAACCAGCCTATGAAATGAATGAAACAAATCCTGACTGGGTTCCAACACTACACATGGGGCACTACGAAATCCCTGCTTCAAACTACATGCTACATACCACCATGCCAATCAGATTACTTCTTCCATGTGAGGGTAAAAAGGTGACCTTCCTGGATAAGATGGCAAAGGTTTGCTGCGTTTTGGTGAACATGTGCCCCAGTGTGGTAGTAAAACCAGGGAAAAATGCTCTTGTTAAATACTTTTAAGTCTTGTGCTGTTTATGTAGTGATAAGTTTTCAAAAGAGACAGTAAATTACAGAATGCTAGTAGTGGGTGATATTATACAAATGCTGTCATGATTTTATGTGAACATTTTGTCATTTGTAAACTATACATAACATTTTTTCTACATTGTAACTGATGTGATGTTCGACAAAGTGCTTTTAATTAAAAATAGGCAAACATTTCTTTGTTTCTTTATTCAACTTTTGAACAGTGGTATTTAGTAAGTACATATTCAGTAAATGCAAAGTATTTACATGGCCCCCTAAATTAAAACATTATGGGTTATTCAGAACAGAACTATGCTTGGAAAAATATTGTCCCATCAGTTGATCCAACTCCACAGTAGCAGGTGGAACTTTTCTTTTTTGAGGATGGCTTCTTTTACCTGTCACAACGAATGGTCTGTTTATGTTTTGATCAAGAACCTTTTTTTTGGGCAGCTGAAGAGGAGAAGTCTATCTTATGGCCAACCTCTGGCTGTATCTTGGTCATATTACCCAGCAAAACCCAGTATGCAGGTTCATCTGTAACAGTCCTTGTGCCACAGATCCTCACTGTTGCTTCTACATTAAACAGAAGAGCAGTGACATGGCTGCAAGTCTCCACGACTCTAGTCATACAGCTGCAGTGGGCGGCTTCAACCTTCCCTGTGATGCTCACAATGACCTGTGGCTGCAATGCTGCAATTCAGTCTTTAAGAGTGCAGGACCTAAAACACACACAGACAAAGTTCATTTAAAGACAAGAACTTTAATAAGCCAAGTCCGACACAAATGTGTTTTATTTACTTTCAAATCCATTTATCATAAATGTAACAAATAAAGTGTTTTTATGTATCCATCTATAGAACGCTGCATGTTATATTCTAAATCTGCATGTTTCTTTTTAGAAACCTATCAGCAAAAAATGAACCTAAAGTATGTAATGAATGTATTTTTAGTGACACAGGACACAAACAAGGAAGCAAATCAAATCAAATCACAAATCAAATCACTTTTTATTGTCACATCACACGTGCAGGTACATTGGTACAGCACATGTGAGTGAAATTCTTGTGTGCAAGATGTGTAATTAGGATTATTTATAATAAATATGAATTAATTAGGGCAATTTCTTTAACCATAAAGAATAACTAAATCCTTCAGGACAATGTCACATCAATGCACTGAACTCACTATGTTATCCCTCTAACAGAGCCTCTACATGTTCTCACTGTAATTTCCCCCTCACGAATGAATTTTTACTAGCACTAATTTGAATGTTGGGGGGAATCAAACGCATTTTACTCGCAGTACTCAAGCTGACTTACCTTTGCTTGAATGACGGCGTACTCACAACGTGGAGGCTTAAAAATAGCCAAATCTTGTACCCAGTCCTTGGTGAATTGGATGTGCGCCTCCAGAGATTTATAATTGCGAAATTGGTGCGCCGTGTATGCTCTGACTCCACAGACAAGGTATGAGAGTAGATCATGCTAAGTCAATAGCGGTTTGGTCTTCAGGGTTTCTACTCCACGGCTATATTTCATACGGGTCCACATTTCAACAATCAAGTACCGTCTCTTTGCATCTGGACAGAATCTGTCTCTATACCGTCATTTTCTTTTGAGCTACGTTTCAGAATGGTTCGTAGCAATCTTGTTTTGATTCGTGACCTGCCAAGATGGTGCTGCGCTCCCACAATGCATTGCGACATTACGTCAACTCCAAAGCCCTTTGCGTGCAGGAGTGTATGCGCATGCGCATTGCCACGGTGGTTTAAAAAATAAAGATATAATGAAAAGTAATTAATAAAAATTAAATATTTAAACATTCCCACAAATGTGCAATGAACGTGCAAAAACTCTCTTTAGTAGTTGTTGCTGTTTCTTTCTTTCTTTCTTCTTTTTTTTTTTTTTGAAAAATAACGACGTCTCTGAGGCGCGAAATCTGACAGCGAGAGGAACGGCCGGATACAGGAGACGGGAAGAAACAAGCCGATTATGTTCGCGTTAATTAAGTGGTTGGAAGATGTAAAATTCTCAATTCTGCCAACTGAACATATACGAGATTTTAATGAGGATGAATAATTAGCCGGCATGGAGGAAACGGACCTTTATTTCATGGAGTGGCGACAAGAAGCCAAGGCGGGTGGCCAGTCTAAGAAGCCTCCATCATCAAGCTAGCAGGTGCCTTTTCCCATATAATATTACTTTATTCTCGTGTATTTGGAACGGAAGCGTAGAGCTGCCACCCAGGCAAAAGAGAAATATAAGTATATCACGTTATAACGTGAAAAGTTTATCGTTCTAACAATATACTATCATGTTTGAACAACATGTTTGAACAACATTGTACGAAAAATGTACATAATTATCACGTCCGTACAATATTGTGCGAACGTGACAATTATGTATATTATAATAACGTGATATTATATTATACAAACATGAAAAGCATAATGTTAGAACAATAAACATTTCACGTCATAACGTGATACAGCTCTATTTTTCTTTTGCCTGGGTGGCAGCTCCACGCTTCCATAATTTGGTAATCAAAATATGTAACTTAATTAATTATATTGTGACGTACTTTTGCCTTTTCTTATTATTCTGCCTTCTCAATAACTATCAAAGCCTATTCACATTTAATTTGGCTTTCACAGAAATCCTACCTCTCCTTCTGGCTACAGAGTACTTACCAAGGTTAGAAACAAAGAACAGTTATGCTTTATTAATGTTCGCTAATTACAATGTTCCACATTTCCTTGCTTTTTAAGTCATTTTTAGGCTTTTTAGAGTTTTTGTTTTTTATTTTTTTAGCAGTAATGTTTCTGCCTATTTATTTCAGCCCATGAAATCGAATGCAGATCTCCCTAATGTGAGATTTACATAAATGTAAGTAATTTTGTTTGTCATTGTCATTAATGTTGTTGCTGTTGTTGTTTTTGTGCAGTTTGCAATCATATAAACCTAGCAAGCATCAGTCAGCACAGTGACTAACCTAAACAGATTCTTGCTTTATTCACATATATTATATGTAATTATATATACCTGCACATTGTACCTAGGGTTGCAGCCACTTGGCCCCACCCCATTGTTGTGACAGCCCTGATTGTACTTATACACTGCATCTGAACAGGGAACAGTCTGCCACATTAATGTATTTTTAAGTGACTTGTTTGTAATACATGAATTTGTTTTTTACAGATGTCAAAGTCTCAACCTCATGCTGCCCTCCCCCATCCTCCTAAAGTAAGTATTTGTTGTTGTAGTTTTTTATGCGGTGTCTGTGTCACATGCTAATCATAATTATTGAAATAGCTGTTTTCTAACAGATTTTCCAAAACACTAGTTAGGTTTGTTGTCATTCAGACCAATACTACTGCTTAGACATTGCATATGCATAGATACAGTCGTAGTGCTTGACACATGCAAACAGCAGTAGATGTACTAAAAAGGAAATAATTACAATCATGATGTTGATTGCTGATGTCAGTATATATATTTTAGAGGAATGTTTTGTTTTTCACCCAAAATGAACTATATTGCTTCAGAAGAGATTTATTACCCTACCGGACTCTTATATATTGTTCTGTTTTTTGTTTGTTTTTGTTATTTTCAGGTTCAATGGTGCGTGTTCTTCTAATGGCCGCCTTCCCACTGGAGGTTTTGATCCACAGCAATTTAAAAGGTAATCAGCTTTGAAAGTCAGTTCAAATGGTTAGCTAATAGTACTTTAAAAAGCCTACAACTCTGTCACCAGTTTCTTTACCAAAAATTACCCATAAAAGTATCGCTCAATAGCATATATTGTAGTTCAAATGTTTAGTTGTACAAATATCAAATTTTTGGAAATCTAAAACTAGTCAAACACTCAAATGTTCATGCTTTTTATAGGAGGACAGAGCAAAACGGACATCGGCGCAGAGTGAAGAACTGCCCTTGATAAGGACACTATGACAGCCATATATAGTAAGTGAAGACTTTCTGTGTATCTAAAATTGCATACAGCACAAGTAACTTACTTTGCAACCATTAAAATAGGTTGTAAAGTAAGTTACCAATACAAATAGGTGATGATGCATTGTAGTGGTTGGTCTCAGACAAAGAAGGTCAACAGATTTATGAATGCTGGAAGGTAAGGAGAGACGACCAAAAGGGGTGTTAGCATTACTGTAATGTGAATTGGATAGACTTCCCATCTAGGAAAAAAAAGAGGTAAAATTATGCGTAAAATATATCTGTATTAATATCTGTATCTATATAAACAGAAATATCTGTTTGCTAAATGAAGCCAGCTAACATAAATCACATTTTTATTTTAACTCTGATAAAAGTAATAGAACTGTGACTTTTGTTTGTTACAGTGGCGGTAAGGAAGGGGTTTCCCAGCGTGTCCAGAAGGGCTTTGAGGATTGCCGTGAAAGCTGGGGGAACTGAGACTGCTGGAAAAGGAAAAGAAATTACATTTTAAGTATGCTGACTTATGTTCATACAATCACACACACATATACACATACACACACATATGTGTGTGTATGTGTATATATATATATATATATATATATATATATATATATATATATATATATCACACATATATGTATATGTGTGTGTGTTTCTTTTAGAATGTTTAAGTATGTAATGAGAATAAACTTGAATATTCCTTGCTTGATTGATATGCTATATGTATGTTTTAAACATCAAATAAAGATTTCTTTCAGATGTTACATGTGAATGTGTTTTCTTAGAAATATATGAAGGAATAAATTTATATTTTTTTGAATGATTTTAAATAAATTTAAATTGTATTTTGAAATATATTTTATTAATATATTTCAAAATATACAAAAAATGGCCAAAAAATATATGTGCTAAAATACATTTCAAAATACATAAACATATTTCAAAATGTATTTTAAAATACATTTTGAAATATATTTCAAAATATACAAAAAATGGCCAAAAAATATATGTGCTAAAATACATTTTAAATATATAAATATATTTTAAAATGTATTTTAGCACATATATTTTTTGGCCATTTTTTGTATATTTTGAAATATATTTCAAAATGTATTTTAAAATATATTTTTTTACCGTATGGGGCTAAAAACAAATATGAAATGTTTGGCTCAAAATATTGTCAGTATGGACGGGTGAGGTCGGGAGAAAGGTAAAACAGTTGTGTCTACCGCCATCTATAAATCACAGTGGAGGCTCTACCATGGTTTAGGCCTGCATTTCAACCAGTGGTGATTGGGATCTTGTCAGAACTGACGAGTTCTGAATGCAGAAAGAAGTGCCTTTAGATTCTGATCCATCATTCAGTACCATCTGAAACATGTCTGAGTGGCAGCAGCTTAGTTTTTCAGCATGACACTGTTCCCAAACACACTACAATTGCAGTAAAAGTATACAAAAGGTATAGAAAAACACACTGGAAGCCTATCAGTTATGGACTGGCCTCCCCAGAGTCCAGACCTCCACATTACTGAAGAGTTGTAGGATAATTTTGACAGAGAACAGAAAAAAAGCCAGCTAACATCAAAAAGCTAAGAAAAAAGCTTATCAAACAAGCTCAATGAAAATAAAGCTGTTTGTACCTTCCTAAATGGAGTATGAGTAAAAGTAGTAGTGAGGGAGGCAACAGGCTACCAGCTTGATAAAGTTTAACCACTTTCTGACCATCTTGGCTAAGCTAATGGCTTGGCTAGCTAAGCTAATGTAGCTAGCGATTGTGTTGGCATGTCAGCCAGGACAGCATGCCACTGAAGTGGATGCGTCTGGGTGTGTGGGTGAGGATGTTAAATTATTGCTGTGGTGTGGACTGTAGATGTGCATTTTTAACTCATTAAAGAAGCATATATTCCATTTCTTATTTTTTTAAATTTCAGTCGAAACTGAGCTGTAGCTCTGCTTGGCTTGCAATTGGATATGTCTGTACCAACATATTGTAGTTAAATGTAAAGCTGTTTTGTAAAAAGAAAAAAGAAATTAAGTAGTTGTAGCATATTTATAGAAATAGTAGAAGTGCATATCCCATTGAAATATGGCCACAGACGATTGCAATACCATGACCGTATGGTTTATTGTTATGCAGGCTGGGTTTTCTTGGAACTGTTTGGAGTTGAAAACCTTGATTTCCTGCTTGGCCTAGGAGGTGGCAAGCTGCCCAAGCTGATCATCCCCATTTACTAGAGAAGGAAGCCACCTATTCCATCTCCCTCACAGGTGAAATACTCTAATGTGGTAGGATTAACATAACCCACATACTAATGTTGACTATTACTAATGGATGCTCCCACAAAGAAACAAGGCCTGATTAAATTATCTGTGGCTTTAAAAGCAAGCTTTGATCCAGTCTTGTCTAGCTGCTGTTCAATTGCCAGACTACATAAATGTTGAGTGGAAGAGAATTGAATGAAATCAAAAACTCTATTGAAGTTAAAGAAAAAGGACCTAGAAGAACTTTACTGTTATAGTTTACTTGTTCATGGCACAGTGTAAAATTGTGCATTATCACAGGTGTGTGCCTGTGAACATGGCTTTGAGTGAATAAACTGTATACATTCTTACTTATATGTATGCACCATTAATTATAAATTAGCATTAAAGTTACAGTGTGTAAAATAACACCACGAGATGGCATTTTTATAGCTATTAATGTTGCTATAAGAGACCACATGACTACATATGTCTCCATCACGACAGAACAAATTAACTATCAACTTAAATTTTGGGTAGCGCATGCCTCGAGTAAAACACACCAACATGTTTCAAGATGTCCCTTGTTTCTGCCTTTTTTGGTGTATTGTTTCCAGTTTCTCATTTCTTCTGCTAACACAGCACTGAACACACGAGGGATTACAGTAAACTGCAGCAGTTTTAGCCAATTAGTGGAAATCTCTTTGTCTTCTACTGCAGGTTAAACCTTTCTTGTTACGTGATCGGAACGCACTGCTGGTAATAACAGGGTGGCCTTTAGATGTTGTACTTAATGTTGATGAAAAAACATGCAAAATATTGCGAGTTGGTACACAGCAAATCCAGCATGTCCAAATTAACACTGTCGGATTTGATTTCAACACTATTAAAGTGTCTATATGGGTCCACACCAGAGAGTGTTAATTTAACTCTTTTTGGAGAGTTGGTACGTTAACTCTGATTTAGTGTTAAACACCAAATCTGTCTGGAGTTGATCATTTAACACTTGGTGTTAAGAGTTTATATATTAACTCTCAAAGAGTATTTTAGTTTAACTACGTAAGAGTTATCTTCTAATTCATTCTAAAAAGTGGGAATTTTACTGTTCTGAACTTCTAGAAATTTCTTTTGGAAATAAACATTTACTAAAAAGATGCAATGGTTTTTGAAAAACATTTATTCTGAACTGCGCACCACAATTTCAAAACATTTTCTGAAAGATGTAACAGTGTACATGTTCTCACTTTCATTAGAATTTTGTTTATCAAAAGGTCTGACATAGGTGAGCTGGTAAATGCAAATAACAGCATTCTCATCACTTATTTCTTCAATACAATATGCATGTCTTTCATTCATCACTTTGTGGAACTTCAACGCACTTCTGCTCTCCCCCATACTCCATCTTCACAAGCATATCCTATGTGGAGATTGAATAAAAATTAGTTGACACTAATTAATGGCACAAATAATCCAGTAAACAATTGCAGCACAGTAAAAAAAAAAAAAAGAATCCTCTTTGAGCCATTACTTGTGTAAAGTATTTTCCCAAAAGACAAGGACACAGACAACAGGTAATACTGAACTAAATGTAAAACCTCAACCTTTTTCATTTTTACCTAAACCGTGTGCACAAAACTCTGGAGGGATCTAAATGCTAACGTAGAATCCAGTCAGGACGTCTGCTACTGCTGTTTGCTCGTTTTGTTTTATGGGCGATCGGTTTCAGGCTTCAAGTAGCACCATTATACCACATTTCACATTCTAGACATTGTTTTAGGTGTATTTGACCAAAAGTTTGACTGAAAATTCACATGCAAGCTTTTTTTCAAGGCTGTGGTATTTGCCCGCAAACAATACCTTTCAGCTAGCTAAAACAGAATATTATGCTATCACCGAGCAACATGGCTAATGCCTTTCACACAGCTTTGTCTCAACTCCAAAGAGCCACAGAAGTAAAAGCTCATAATAATAATTGAAACAATCTTTGAAAAAATGACTTACCAAGTATGGCAAACAACTCAAATATGTAGAGCAAAATGTTCTGAAACAGCTTCACTTCAGCTTCGATTGGAGCCTATGGTGCTGGGGGCGGAGTCTGTGAATTTACTCTGTTGGTGTCATAGCCCCTCTAGGAGTTCAGAGTTAAGAGGTCAAGAGTTAATGTTTCCATTGTAACACCTCCAGATTTGACAGAGAAACACTCATTTTTAACACTCGATTTTAACTACTATCATTTTACACCTCAGAGTTACATTAAAAGAATGTGACTCTACTTAGAGTAAAATTAACTCTACTTTTGCAAGAAGACTATTAACACCAAACATTTAACACTTTTGAATTTGCTGTGTACTATTTGTGAAACAAATATACACAGCAGAGCGAAGGTCTAGTGGGAATTGAAATTCCACACTGACAAGCACTTGCTGGCCAACCAACCACACATAGTGCTGGTTGAGAGATGCAGTTGTGATAGATGCAGCTATCCCAGCTGACAGTAACATCACCAAGACAGAGCATGAGAGTAAGTAAGTAATAAGAGCTTAAAGAACAATTGGATCATATGGAAGGTGAAGCACACAGCTGTCACACTTTTCTTTGTCCAGAATATAGCTGTGTAGAGTAGGTGAAGATAGGTCAGGTTCTATTGATTTTGCTTTGATCTTTTTGCTTTGTTTACTTGAGATTCATGGAAGAAACCTTTTTTGGTTTTCTTCATGGAAACCGAAAATGGCAGAAATCCGAGATGAGTCAACCTTTTTAAAAGAAGCTGTTATGAAAATGTAAGCCGTTTCACATAGTTTCTCAGAAGCTGTGTGAACCACAAGCATGAGCAGGTGTCAAACTGGTTTCCTGTTGTCCCCGACAGGTGTGGACAGCCGTCATCACTCTTGTAGTCCTCTGAGGTTAGCTACAGCAACTCTTTCACATATCCGGACCTCCTCCCTCTCCTGCCCTTTCTTGTCTTTCGCTTTGCTACTGTACCACAGTGATGAGAGATCTACTGAGTGATGTGGGTCAAGAAAGACAAGCATCTGAGAATGAGAATCAGAGAGTGGGACATGAAAAAACACTTAGTGATAGGGATCATTGAGACATGCAGCTGGCATGCACTGTAGCATTTCTGCTGTGATAAGACAAACTTTTTGAAAGGTAAAGCAGCACAGACTATGAAAATATCTCTTCCAACAGACATACTCTCATGGTAACAGCACATCTATAATCTTTAACTTCACCAAACTAATGATTCGTGCGACTATTTTGATTGTGTGTTGTAGTTGGGCTTAACAACTGCTCACTCTAACCTTTGCACACACGCAAGCTGCAGTGTTTTTGTGTTTTCTGTTTTTTTCATCTTTGTCAAAAGTTGCGTCACAGTGACTTTTTGAGGTGAGGAGTCTTTTGTTGTGTGTGTTTACCTTCTCTCTACCTGCTGTTGTCTATGCCGTTCAGCACCGTGGCACGCATTATTCTCTGTTTCTGTATCTAATCCAGTAAAGGCAAACCTTCCACTGCCTTTACTTCATTAGCATGTAGGAGATTCAAGGTAAGATTTTTGTTTATGATTAGCATTACTAGGTAGTTCACATAATTAGTATCTAGAAGACTGGATATTTGTGTTTTTGGAAATATGATGAATTTTGTTTTTAAATAGTTTACTACTCAAGCTATTTGCTTCTTTGCTCCTGCATATATAGCAGAGCCACTGAAACCTTTTAACAGCAGCTGGCCAATCAGATAATATGATCAGGGTAACCGAACTGTCCAACGCTCTTATTTTGAAACCAGAGGTGATCACCTGTTTGAGTGCCTGAACTTTGGAACAGCCTTCCTCAGCCTATCACGTCGGCTGAATCTGTGGTTTGCTTTGAAAAACTGATGGAAACTTGTTTTATATTGTTTTTGATATAGAGGGTTGAGGCAGATGACCGCCTCTCCCTGAGTCTGGTTCTGCCGGAGGGTTCTACCTGTTAAAAGGGAGTTTGTCCTTCTACTTGCTCCTAGGGGATTTTTGTGGTTTATTCTGTATTATTGTAGGATCTTTATCTTACAATATAAAGCACCTTGAGGTGACTCTTGTTGTGATTTGGCCACTATATAAATAAAATGCAATGTGATTGAGTGCTGGATGAATGTAAGAACATGTCTTCCTCTGGATTTTACTGTTGTTCCTCAGAAGACTCACCTTCAAGCACAGGACACTAAGATCTGCACATACTGACAATACAAGTGCATTGCCATCTGTGACCTCGGGTAGCTCAACACTTTAATGAATTCCAACCCCTATTTAGGAGATTCTTTCCAAAACGCTTGTCGTGCATTAAGTTCAACTCTCATGTTTTTGGGTGGCATCTCTCAGCATTCAGTCTCAAGCTTCTCATGCCACAGAGGGGTGATGTTCAATCTTGCTAAAGCCCACTTGGACATTTTTTGAATGCCGCCCAATCCACAGTTTTTCCTAGCAATTATCTTTCACAGCAATGAGCCATTATGGAAAAAGCGTGCCATTACAAGGTTAAGTATTTTCTTTAGTGAGAACACAACTTAGCTCCCATAATTACACTTAAGATTAAGAATAATTGCTACTTGAGGGTGCATACTTGTGTAACATAAATCTCTTTGCCTTATTTTTCCTTATTTGTTTTCATATATACATGTAAAATTTGACCATTAAGCAAACCTTAAAGGCCAGGTTAAGAGTTTTGTTTTATTTTTAAATAATTTACTTTCATCTTTTTATTTAACCCTTTGTCTCTAATGCCCGGAAGGCGCTCGGGGCACATTCAAGTGCTTCCGTGTCTGACCGTGTAATTATATGAGTGTTACATAAGGAAAAAATTTGACTAGGTACTTAAACTGGCTTTGTGGCAGCATTTCAAAACACTGTCAAAAGACAAAGAAAACCCTAGTAGTAATGCTTAAGCCAACCGGTCCGATCGCTATCTGTGCTTCTCACGAGAAAGGAAATGAAAGGAAATAAAAGAAATCACAGAGAAAAAAAGAATGTAGTTGTAAAATTGAGTACAGACATTCAGCCAGAGAAAATTCATCCTTACCACTTGACTAAAGACATTTAATAACAGAAACTGATCTGACTTTGCCATCAAACTTAACAAGTATTATACAGTGATATTTGCCATATCTCATAACTCCTTTAAAAAGAAATCTTTCCCCTAATAATGATGCGTGGACGTCATAATGTAAAGATTTTTGTGTTGCGCGGTGGGCGACACACCCACCACTTTCCACTTTAGCGACAAGAGGAACATAATCTCTGTGTACCGTAACACTGGGCCCAACAAAGGTTCCTTTCAGTAATTTCAGGCCTAATGACCCAGAAATAAGCAACTACATAAAAGTCTTGTTTGGTAAATGACCAGTGTAACATTGCATGTAACAAATGCTATCTTTATATTTTTGAAGAAAAATTAGGAAAGCAGTTACACCACATACATCCTGCCTTTTTCTGTCAAGATCAGGGGCTGTTTTATTTTTTATTTTTTCCCAATGACCTACAAACAATGGTCATTTCAGCAGGAGTGAACACGCACACACACCAGTGGGCTGTGCTGCAAAAGCAGAGTTTAAGTGGCCATATAATTTAGCATCCTCAGAGATGTCAGTGATAATGTTGGCTGGGGAGAGTAAAATGTGACAGGGGTCACTGTTCTCTAAGTAAGCAAATTAAAATTTAGACACAATCATACATTTGCTTACTGCAGTATAAACACAAAAGAGAGGCCGCCTTCTTGGCAGGGAACAAATGCTTAATTTGAAGGCACCTCTCTCCAATAAAAGCCTCTGGTAGGCACGTTAGAGTTCACAGTCAATCAATTAGGCCTATTGGCCAGTGAGGACCGCTCCTGATTTAACTGAACCGTCTAAATGTTTTGTGCTTAGTGGCCTAATTTTGGTCTGATTTCCACTGGGTGTGTTTGATTAGAACTGAATGCTTGAACAAAGAGGCCCAGCGGTCAAGGAGGAAAAAAAACATTAAGTCTTAAGTGATATATTTATTAAAAAATAATGGAATAAATTCTCAGACTAAAAGATTTTTCATGAGTAGACTGCTGCCTGTCAGGGGATGGAAAGTGAGATGGATCTGAGGAAGCACACTTGACGAGCATGTCTTCAAAACTAAACTACTGAAATGCCAAAGAAGCAGAGTCACATGTCGGCACGTATTTACAGCATTATGATACGAAACAGAATGTCTAAAACAAGATGTTTTCGCGATGATATTTTTGGCAGCTTTGTTGCGAGAAGTAGAGGAGATAGCGATAATGGACAGCAATATCACATTCTCCGGGTTCTCGATTACCGTGATGTTCTCAAGAGTGAGCCAATTCAAACAGAAGGAGATGTGGACCTGGACCATGGCAGACATTCCTCCCTGCATCCTTCCTTCACTGTTACTCCCATCCCACCCTGCTTGATATATTGCTCATGTAATTGGACTCAGAGAGCCTGGGGAGGGTCGTGCAGCTCTTGATAATTCTAGACAAACCAGACATCTTCGCCTCCCTTTATGTCAAAGGGGGTCAAAGCCATATCTGTTCTCGATATTCTTGTTTAAACTCAGGCAACTGTTGTGCCACACCGCTCTTAAACCTTATCTTTTTTGTGTGTTTAAACAGGGATTAATTGATTGAGATGAGACAGAAAGCGCTTTGACAGGAGTGGGCGCTTCGAGCCTGGAGCAAGGACGCAAACTGAGTCCTCATAACACAGTTATGGATTATTTATCGTTTATTTGGACACCACTGTTTTTTGTCATGCAGTGCAATGAAGCAAAAATTAGAAACACTTCAGAGACTTACTACAATATTTAAAAGACAATTTGGTTGTCAGTATCGAGGCCATATAATGATTGAACAAACACTCCGCTCTCTCAGTTATCTATTTCCTTTTCATTTTCAGTGGCGTTCCAGCCTTTGTTATTCCACTGCAGTTTAAAAAAACATAAGACCATTAGAGGTTGCGCCGCTTTCACCTCACCTTTCGGCTCTGTAAGGTAGCGTGCCGGACAGTGTTTGCTCCGTTACAAGATCTTACAGCTGACTGCATGTGAGTGTGCATGTGGGTATTTGTCTGTTGGCGCAGAAAGAAAGAAATGTATGACACCTGTATGCCTGTACATGTCTGCGTGTGATAAAGGTAGACTTCTATCAGCGCGGATCTAGCATGTGACCACATGCCACACCTGCGTACGGTATTTCAGAGGATGTCAGCTGGATTGAGAAAACAAACTGATCTAATCCACAAATCATGTTTTATTTGGTGTCTTCGTAGGCTTGCTGTGAAAAGCGTGATCGCCATATGAAGCACTGGTTTATACCTCGAGTTGATCATTTTGAAGCCGGCCCCGTTCTCTCAGGATCAGTAAGCAGGAAATGAAATGACAGTTTTATTTTGCTCGAATTAATAAAGAATTTTTACTTTTACATTCTTTTCCATTAGAATTATTGTAAATTTTATTTAAACCACCAAACAGTGTATCAGTCGAGATGGTTTGAAAATTACTATGTGTATATATGCGCTGCTAGAGAAACGTTATTACACATAGTGGCAACATAAAATGTCAACCATCCTTTGATATCCACCAATATCTGTGACATACAGTACAATGCAGTTAGCATTTATCAGAGCAGACTCACTCAACTGTGGTTTCATTTTACAGACAGCATGGCTCCCAGACAGAGTAGGCCGTAGTGCCCCGGGTTTTGTGCTCTCACTCTGATATTCACATGTACATCCTCACTGGCAGCTCGCCACTGAGGGACAGAAGGGGCCCAACTTCTGACATGAGTTTCTGTTACACAAACCTTTTTTTAAACAGTCCTTTTGGTTAGGCAAGAGCTGGCATGATAAAAAAAAAAGTGCAGAGATTGGGAGGATAACTATTAGAATTCCTTTTCCCCTTTACTCCTACTGTTTTTCTCCGTGTCCACCTCCACAAGTAAATGTGTTTAACTGCCAGCAACTCCTTAAATAAATAATCCAAAAAGCTCTGATGTTGCAACTATGACAAAAACATGCAGAAAACTCTCTTCTTGATAGTGCAAGTCCTTCAGATTAGATGTTCCTTTTTGTTTTGACCCCCCAACCCTCGGCAGGGTGACATAATTTGCTTTAGTCTACAAACACTCTTGGAAGTCTGTGTTGAAGAATGAATCAGTTTTTACGCTGTGATTAAACTTGGGTTAGATTTAGGCACAAAAACAACTGTGTAGTTTAGGTTACAGTAAGTACTTTTAAGTTTTTCATGTTTTTGATGTTGACCAGTTGGCAAACTTTAAGAATATTTGATAATACGGATTAATAAAATGCACCTCTCTTTGTTTATCACATACTTTAGTGCTGTCTGTGTGAAACTGCATATTAAGTTCAATTAAAGCTTAACTCTGCAACCGGTTTGGTTTACACAGAGGACAGAGGATTGTCTGATAGTACATTTATCATCCCTTAATGATATCCACCTGTGAAGACAGTGGGATGGGGGGCTCAGGGGCTATCGATCATATTCTGAGGCAGGAAGGGGGAAACACCAATGAGGCTGTCAGATGAGTAGGCGAGGAGACAGATAGGCCTTGACAAGTTACAGACCATTAAAGCATGCAGATAATGTCAGAATAGAGGCCCAGAGAGAGACACAGCCAGAGCCATGTAGAGCGATATTAGACAATAAAAAAAAACAAAACAAAACTGGCAGATCAGAGAAACTCCAGCTGGAAAATTTCGAGCTTTCAACTTTTCTGTGAGACAAAAAAGATAGAAAGAAAGGAAAAAAACAGGGGTCAGACTTAGTATGCAAATGATTTGTTTTGAGACCTTCTTGGAGAAGCAGATGGGTGTGATTTGTTCTGAAACAGTCAGTGTGGTGCAATATGAGAAAATGAGACTTTTAAACACTTTACTGTAGCTGTCTAAACTTTTTGGCATTCTCTTTCAAGTGGAAAACATCTGTGGATGCAGGCTAAGAGAAAATCTAAGAATAACGCTTACAATTCTTATGTAGCCTTGATAGTGAGACATGCATCACAGAGACCGCATTTTGGAGTTGGTCTTATTTTAATTCATATAAATTACATGGACTCAGTGTCAGTTTGTAGCCTACTAAGATACATCTGAAAAATGTTGGCACAAAAAAGCACATATGGTGGAGCAGAGCTTTGAGCTTTAAACAAAACTCCAAATCAGCACATTGTAGTATTGAATAAAACAGCGGAAGAGCCGGGACAGCAGCCATAAAACAAAAAAGACTGTTGGCAGGGGCCTCGAACCGTTGTCTCAAGGTTACCAAAGTATCTGCTGAGATGCCTGTGAACAGGTGTACCGATGCCCTGTTAGCCATGTTAATGAAATCATTAGTGCCAGGCTTCTCGGTGCTAGTGTCTCCACGGGATTGGAAGGAAATCTCAGCCGTCTGTTTTGCTCACCTGTCACACTTGAGATGACTCTCATGATTTAATTGAGTAAACAAATGCCACCACAAGCTCCCCTTCGACAACATGGCTGAAACATGGCTCAGGTGTGCTCATTTGTTGAAATAAATGTTGCTCTCATAAAGTAATGTGACGTGTTTTTAAAAGAATGCATGAATTTCCCTGAATATAAATATTAGAAGGTACATGTACAGCCCTTATGTGGTGTTAGGTGATATGACAGAGTATTTGAAAGTAGAACGGGAGGCAGAGCCTTCAGTTTTCATGCCCATCTTCTGTGGAACCAGCTTCCAGTTTGGATTTGGGAGACAGACACTATCTCTACTTTTAAGATTAGGCTTAAAACCTTTGTTTTTGCTAAAGCATATAGTTAGGCTCCTGGGGGATTCCCATGATGCATTAATTAAAGTGCTTGCTCATAGGGGGTCATATAATTGTTGGGGTTTTCTCTGTATGTATTATTGTAGGGTCTTTAACTTACATTATAAAGCACCTTGAGGCGACTGTTGTTGTGATTTGGTGCTGTGTAAATAAAATGGAAATGAATTGAATTTTTTCTGCTGCATGCAAACAAGACTGAAGGAAATTCATCAAGATGGGCCTTGAAATGCGGGACTGTGAACTACCTTCAGTTTTGCTTTCAAGTGGTCTTAAGTTCTTTTTTGGACATTGGCTGCTTTCCACTTATTTCAACCCAACCTGACCAGTTTCAGAGGAAATTTTTTTTGTGTTTTGTTTGTTTGTTAAACCACTGAACACTTACCTATGAATCACTCAAGGATAAAAAGGCAACTGAATCTACAAAATGCCAAAGATAACAGTTTCATGGGCACATGGTATTTTTTTGCACTTGCCATGGTGTGCCCTAATCTACAACACATGAGCAGTATCTGAAAGTCATGTCCCAAATAATTCAGTTGACCCATCTAAGTGTCATCAGAGCTGGATTGAAAATCTGTGGCTACAGGTCTTATCAAGTGATGAATCCAAACTTTCAATATTTGATTTAAATCATCGTTAAAATATATGGAAGAGGTCAGGAGAGGTCTACCTCCTGAGCTACAGCCACTCCAATAAAGGATGGGGTGGCGATTACAAAAAGCTTCTTAAAGATGGAAAGAGGTTTTGCCTTACATACTATATTTCCATCTATGTTTGCACATCTTTTAATAGATTGTCCACTAAATGAAGGAGTGGAGGCTCAAAACATTTGCACCGTTCTGCATAATTTTGAGTGCTTAAAACAGCAGTTGTGGAAAAAATCTGACTCAGAGACACTACAATGCACAGCAAAACTTGCTTATTTTATTCATTCTGACCAGCATCTAATCAAAACTATGGTCACCGCAGGTATTGTGAAACAGTGCGACAAAAAGAAATCATACTTAAAACGAATTAAATATTTTAAATCAGCTAGCAGGTAGAGTATTTTGTGTTTGTGCATCGTAAAACATCCTTTGGACAAACCCATTTCAAGATGCTGTGTCAGAACCAGACTCACACAATGCTATTATATGACATTCCTCCCAAAATGAGTACTTATAATGGGAAACATTAGTGTTGTGTGATACTGCAAATTTTGCTATTGATCCAATACCAAATAAATACAAGGCCAGTCTGCCAAGACAAATAATTTTAACCTATAAAGGCAAATTATGTAGGAGACACAGTGTGTCATGATAATTTGCAAATCCTGCACACGTATTAATGACCATTAAATCACTGCGTTGTTTACTTTGTGCTACAATTGGTATGTTTTGTTAACGGATCAAGACGCATCTTTTAGCTTTTGGGGTTTGTGTCAGTTTCTAAAGCACTTTGTGTGCTATTTATAGGCTGTAAATAAAGTCAACACAAAAAGGTTTCGCAGTGCATGTTTTAGGTATATTTTTTCATTTCCCCCAAAAATAATTTATTTAATACAGCTCAGTGGGTTAGATACTGACCTTAAAGGATGGCAGCAAAGTATCGATCCTGTTGTGCTAGTATTGATCTGATAACAGTACCAGCATTGGTATTGACGCTATCCAAATTTGGATCGATCCGCTCACCTCTAGGAAACACACTGCCATTCAGCTACACAAAGTTACACTCATGCACACATTTTACATTAAACCATAATTATTATCAGGAGTTAAGGAGGATATACATACAAAGCTGTCAGTCATACTGGCTTTCACTCCAGTTCATAAAACGTCCATCTGTAGAAGTGTTCTGACAGCCAGATTCACATGCCCAGTTTATCTTGCTCATTTTATCGAGCATCTTTTCCAACAGAAGACAGAGAACAGTGTAGTGGAATTGATTGGTTGTCAGCCTGCAGAGTAATAGCTCTGCTCATTTTGCATTGAAAATACATATTTTTCCCCGATTCTGCTCAGAGAGACTGATGCCATGATAAGAGGGAGCAGAGTGATCAATGAACTGCTATTCGCTTTCTCACAATGAATGTTTCAGTGTATCACCTGAGTTGGGGCATATCACACACCTCCAGTGAGGCATGCAGCACTTTTGCTGCCAATTCTGGGGACTAATGGACATGTGAGGAAACCATAGGCGCTAAGATGGAAAAAAAGAACAAAGAACAGAACAATATGTTAATCACACCTCTGAAGCAAGTAGCAGTGCTGAAAAAAACTTTATGAGATCCATTTACTTGTCACTTAACACACACAGACACTCGGCAGTTTTCCAAGCCAGAGCGTTGTGTTTTTCACGAGTCCTGCAGTCAAACAATGCCACATTTGCACTGCATTCCTAGACTTAACAAGAGGCTGATGCAAATTAAAGTGGCATTAATTTCATTACAAGCTAGGAACAGTGAGAGATGAGGGGAGAAACAGAATAATTCAACTGAGAGGCTGACAGCTAGCAGAGAAAGGTAGCAGTTTACTTGCCTGCAGCTGTTACAGTACAGAAGTCCGAGAATAACCCAAGAAGAGCAGTATTTTTTTCTTCTTTACAACATGACAGCCACTGGCTAATGTGATGCAGCTACTCTATAAGCTGATATGCATTTTTAGTAGCTGTTAACAAGTAGAGCAGTTCTTCTCTGTCATTAACAATAACATACCCATACATTTTTTTAAACAGTGGAAGGTGTTAGATGGCCAAACATTGCAAGATACAAGATCCTATATCACTTCTTCTTTTTTTTTCAAATTTTTTTTATCTTGTTTGTTTTCCTGTAAATGGCAGCCCCTTGCCTTTCCCCTGCTGCCGCAAACTGCTAGGGTTATTTTGGGTGATTGTGTGAATGTGTGTTGGTACTTGAGTCTCAAGTGGACTGCTGGCTCTGACAGGAAGGGAAGCTCACAGACATCCTTTAAGTGGCGATTTACAAAGCACATTGCATAGCTCAGAGCATCAGTGACCTCGTGTCACCGCTGGTTTTCCACGTGGGAACACAGAGATGCTGGTTGCACATATACGGTGCCATCACCGGAGCATGTCACAATAAGCACTCATAGTATCCAAACATAAACTTTGCAAAGAGTGCTTAGATGGGGGCAGAGTTGGAGCAGAGCTGTGTTAAGGTGTGTGCGCAAAACCTGCTTGTCATGCGGCTGTCTAAATGTATACGTGTGCTGAAGAATAACAAAGAAACCTAGAGCCAAATAATCATTAGCAGTCTGGTGTCTGAGGCTGAAGAGTGGACAGGTTTGTGACATCAAAGGAGCTCCCATACTGTGAACACCCATGCAGCAGCCTTCTCCATTGCACAATGGTGAAATAATTAGCTTCCAGCTCTTGCGTGAGAAATGGAGACAGTATCTGTTTAGCACAGTTTTATGAACTCTCCAAAGCAACTCAGCCAGTTATTAAGTGCAGTGTTGAGTGGCTTTTACATGTTTATGTACATTTCCAGTTTGATCATTAGTCCCTTGGCACAGGCTATACGGGAGTATCATTAAAATTGCTGGGTAATGTGGCCGGGCTTTACTTGACATTAAATGCTATATACAGTAAGTTGCGCACAAGTCTGTTGCTTTGATGGAGGCCACTAATGGCTTTGAGTGAGGCCCAGTGAAGTCAAAACATTCCTGAACATGATGGTATTCTATTACACCGATAATTATTTATTTTAACCCCTTGTGCAACACATACATTGCGCTTGTTCATGGTATCTGTGATATAAAGTCTGTAGCATTGTTTGTGTGGTTGCAGTATTTTTGAAATGCATAAATACAAGCTTGTTATGGCTTATCATTTGCATCCGTTTTTCAGTGTTGCTGCAGGTTAATCAAGATAATGAATAACACAGGAGGAAGTGGTCAAATGTTATTAATACATGTAATAATGGAGACTCTGTTAGTTATATAACAACTAAAATTATTCTAATAGCTGTTTTGTAACGCTAGCAGAGTTTAAATATGAAGAATTGACTGTAGATCGTTAAGTTTGGATAAGTTGTGTGAATCCACAAACAGCAGTAACCTCAGACCAGATCAGCTGATCACAGCCTGTATACTAAGAAAACCTACTGGAGCTCTCAATGGAAAATATTGTGTGTTATGATTCTTTCCCCTACATTGAGCCATTATAACTGGTTTTAGGGTTCCACCTGCTGAATCCCACTTTAACCCCTGTCTGTACACATTTTACTCTTTAGAGGCAAAGTCACCCTCTACAATGTAGGCAACAGAAAATAGAGATCTTTTTTATTTTCCTTCTTTTTTTTCTGGTTCAAGCTGAGTACAATTAGAATAAAAAAACAGACTAAAGTTTGTGTTCCATCTACTGATATTATTGTATTATTATGTTAAAAAAGCACAACGTCCAGTAAGCTTTGCACAAAAATAGAACTGGATGCAGAGGAGAAAACAGGGTTTCAGTATTGGAGCTAAGTTAACGGCTCAGAGGAGGAGATACACTGCAAATTTCTTGTAGTTTAACAAGATTTATTGTCTTAAATTTAGCCAGATTATCTTGTCCATCTTGTTTTGAACATTAGAAGCTAGTTTCCAGTCTCATGTGTTAGATGATTAGACTTGTTTCAAGTATGTATTACTTTTTTTCTTATTCAGCCTGTAAATCTAAAAATGAACCAGAGAGATAGAAGGCAGGAGAATAATCAGAATCAGAATACTTTATTGATCCCTGGGGGAAATTATTTTTTGTTACAGTGCTCCATTTTAAACCAACATTAAGACAAGACAGACAATACGCTAACTAAGAATAGTACAATATATACATATATATACATACATACATAAGTCACTTATAAATAAATATTTGGAAAAGAAACATGTGTAGTTGTAGCAGCAAACAGTGTGTTAAGTGGATGCGTTGTACAGGGAGATGGCCACAGGCAGGAATGATTTCCTGTGTCGTTCAGTGGTGCTTTTCGGTAATCTCAGTCTCTCACTGAACGAGCTCCTGTGACTGACCAACATGTCATGGAGTGGGTGGGAGGTGTTATCCAACATTGTCTTTATCTTGGACAGCATCCGCCTCTCCGACACCACCTTGAGGGAGTCCAGCTCCATCCCCACAACATTGCTGGCCTTACGGATCAGTTTATTAAGTCTGTTGGCATCTGCGACCCTCAGCCTGCTCCCCCAGCATGCAACAGCATAGAGGATCGCACTGGCCACCACAGACTCATAGAAAATCCTCAGCATTTTCTGGCAGATGTTGAAGGACCTCAGTCGCCTCAAAAAATAGAGACGACTCTGGCCCTTCCTGTAAAGTGCTGTGGTGTTTTTAGCCCAGTCCAGTTTATTGTCAATGTGTACTCCAAGGTATTTATAGTCCTCCACAATGTCAACACTGACCCCCTGGATTGAAACAGGGGTCAAGTGTTTCCTGGTCTTCCTGAAGTCCACGATCAGTTCCTTGGTCTTTGCCACATTGAGCTGCAGATGAATAAACCAGCTGTTCTCCACAGAACCAGCAAAGGTGTACTCTCAGTGGCAAGGGAACAATAAGAGAACAGCACCACCAAGGCTGGAGACCGAGCAATACTGGAAGAGCATATGGGAGAAGGACGCAACCCATAACGGCAATGCTCAGTGGCTAGTGGATCTGAGGGCAGACCACAGCAACCTCCCCGAACAGGATCCAGTAACCATCACAGTGGCAGATATCCAAGAAAGGGTCCCCAGTATGAAGAGTTGGACAGCACCAGGGCCCGACATGGTTCACGCCTACTGGCTAAAGAAGCTGACTGCACTCCACGAGCGTCTAGCAGCACAAATGAACCAGCTGCTAGTTAACGAGAGACACCCGGAATGGCTAACCGAAGGTCGGACGGTCCTGATCCCCAAGGACCCCAAGAAGGGACCGGTCCCCTCCAACTACCGACCAATAACCTGCCTCAGTACTACATGGAAGCTCCTGTCAGGCATCATATCGGCTAAGATGAACAGGCACATGGGTCAATACATGAGCGGGACACAGAAAGGAATTGGCAAGAATACCAGAGGCGCAAAACACCAGCTACTGGTAGACAGAACAGTCAGCCGAGACTGCAAGACCAGACTGACCAACCTGTGCACTGCCTGGATTGATTACAAGAAGGCCTATGACTCAATGCCCCACAGCTGGATACTGGAATGCCTAGAATTGTACAAGATCAATGGGACCCTAAGAGCCTTCATCAGGAACTCAATGGGGATGTGGCGTACAACACTAGAGGCCAACTCCAAGCCCATAGCACAAGTCACCATCAAGTGCGGGATCTACCAAGGAGATGCTCTGTCCCCACTGCTGTTCTGCATAGGCCTGAACCCCCTCAGTGAGATCATTAACAAGACTGGCTACGGATACCGACTACGGAACGGAGCAGTTGTCAGCCACCTCCTGTACATGGATGACATCAAGCTGTATGCCAAGAGTGAACGAGACATCGATTCACTGATCCACACTACCAGGCTATACAGCAATGACATTGGAATGTCGTTCGGACTGGAGAAGTGTAGTCGGATGGTAACAAAGAGAGGGAAGGTAGTCAGAACTGAGGGGATTGAACTACCAGAAGGCAACATTGCAGACATAGAGGACAGTTACAAGTACCTGGGGATCCCGCAGGCGAATGGGAACCATGAAGAGGCCGCTAGAAAAGCTGCAACCACCAAGTACCTGCAGAGGGTCAGGCAAGTCCTGAGGAGTCAGCTGAATGGTAAGAACAAGATCCGGGCCATCAACACCTATGCCCTGCCCGTGATCAGGTACCCTGCTGGGGTAATAGGCTGGCCAAAGGAGGAGATAGAAGCCACTGACATAAAGACAAGAAAGCTCCTTACCATGCATGGAGGGTTTCACCCCAAGTCCAGCACCCTGAGGCTGTACGCTAAGCGGAAGGAAGGGGGCCGGGGACTGGTGAGTGTCAGCACCACAGTCCAGGATGAGACAACGAACATTCAAGAATACATTGGGAAGATGGCCCCAACTGACCGAGTGCTCAGTGAATACCTCAGGCAGCAGAAACCCAAGAAAGAGGAGGGAGACGAGGAACCATCATGGAAGGACAGGCCCCTGCACGGTATGTACCACCGGCAGATAGAGGGGGTGGCTGATATCCAGAAATCCTACCAGTGGCTGGACAAAGCTGGACTGAAAGACAGCACAGAGGCACTAATCATGGCAGCACAAGAACAAGCTCTGAGCACAAGATCCATAGAGGCTGGGGTCTATCACACCAGGCAAGACCCCAGGTGCAGGCTGTGTAAAGATGCCCCAGAGACAATCCAGCACATAACAGCAGGGTGCAAGATGCTAGCAGGCAAGGCATACATGGAACGCCATAACCAAGTGGCCGGCATAGTGTACAGGAACATCTGTGCCGAGTATAACCTGGAAGTCCCGAGGTCAAAATGGGAGATGCCCCCAAGGGTGATGGAGAATGACCGAGCTAAGATCCTGTGGGACTTCCAGATACAGACGGACAAAATGGTGGTGGCTAACCAACCGGACATAGTGGTGGTAGATAAACAGAAGAAGACGGCCGTAGTGATCGATGTAGCGGTTCCGAATGACAGCAATATCAGGAAGAAGGAACACGAGAAGCTGGAGAAATACCAAGGGCTCAGAGAAGAGCTCGAGAGGATGTGGAGGGTGAAGGTAACGGTGGTCCCCGTGGTAATCGGAGCACTAGGTGCGGTGACTCCCAAGCTAGGCGAGTGGCTCCAGCAGATCCCGGGAACAACATCGGAGATCTCTGTCCAGAAGAGCGCAGTCCTGGGAACAGCTAAGATACTGCGCAGGACCCTCAAGCTCCCAGGCCTCTGGTAGAGGACCCGAGCTTGAAGGATAAACCGCCCGCAGGGGCGTGCTGGGTGTTTATATATATATATATATATATATATATATATATATATATATATACACAGTGGGGCAAAAAAGTATTTAGTCAGCCACCGATTGTGCAAGTTCCCCCACTTAAAATGATGACAGAGGTCAGTAATTTGCACCAGAGGTACACTTCAACTGTGAGAGACAGAATGTGAAAAAAAATCCATGAATTCACATGGTAGGATTTGTAAAGAATTTATTCGTAAATTAGGGTGGAAAATAAGTATTTGGTCACCTCAAACAAGGAAAATCTCTGGCTCTCACAGACCTGTAACATCTTCTGTACGAAGCTTTTCTGTCCCCCACTCGTTACCTGTATGAATGGCACCTGTTTGAACTCATCATCTGTATAAAAGACACCTGTCCACAGCCTCAAACAGTCAGACTCCAAACTCCGCCATGGCCAAGACCAAAGAGCTTTCGAAGGACACCAGGAAAAGTATTGTAGACCTGCACCAGACTGGGAAGAGTGAATCTACAATAGACAAGCAGCTTGGTGTGAAAAAAATCAACTGTGGGAGCAATCATCAGAAAATGGAAGACATACAAGACCACTGATAATCTCCCTCGATCTGGGGCTCCACGCAAGATCTCATCCCGTGGGGTCAAAATGATCATGAGAACGGTGAGCAAAGATCCCAGAACCACACGGGGGGACCTGGTGAATGACCTGCAGAGAGCTGGGACCAAAGTAACAAAGGTCACCATCAGTAACACACTACAACGGCAGGGAATCAAATCCCGCAGTGCCAGACGTGTTCCGCTGCTGAAGCCAGTGCATGTCCAGGCCCGTCTGAAGTTTGCCAGAGAGCACATGGATGATACAGCAGAGGATTGGGAGAATGTCATGTGGTCAGATGAAACCAAAGTAGAACTTTTTGGTATAAACTCAACTCGTCGTGTTTGGAGGAAGAAGAATACTGAGTTGCATCCCAAGAACACCATACCTACTGTGAAGCATGGGGGTGGAAACATCATGCTATGGGGCTGTTTTTCTGCCAAGGGGACAGGACGACTGATCCGTGTTAAGGACAGAATGAATGGGGCCATGTATCGTGAGATTTTGAGCCAAAACCTCCTTCCATCAGTGAGAACTTTGAAGATGAAACGAGGCTGGGTCTTCCAACATGACAATGATCCAAAACACACCGCCCGGGCAACAAAGGAGTGGCTCCGTAAGAAGCATTTGAAAGTCCTGGAGTGGCCTAGCCAATCTCCAGACCTCAACCCCATAGGAAATCTGTGGCGGGAGTTGAAAGTCTGTGTTGCTCGGCGACAGCCCCAAAACATCACTGCTCTCGAGAAGATCTGCATGGAGGAATGGGCCAAAATACCAGCTACTGTGTGTGCAAACCTGGTAAAGACCTATAGTAAACGTTTGACCTCTGTTATTGCCAACAAAGGTTATGTTACAAAGTATTGGGTTGTATTTTTGTTATTGACCAAATACTTATTTTCCACCCTGATTTATGAATAAATTCTTTACAAATCCTACCATGTGAATTCATGGATTTTTTTTTCACATTCTGTCTCTCACAGTTGAAGTGTACCTCTGGTGCAAATTACTGACCTCTGTCATCATTTTAAGTGGAGGAACTTGCACAATCGGTGGCTGACTAAATACTTTTTTGCCCCACTGTATATATATACGCGTGTGTGTTTGTGTGTGTGTGTTCCAGCAATTATCACTGGGAATTTACCTAACACTGGAATCCTGCACTCTCATTGGTGGTCACATGAATATTAAACTGCTACCTGGAATGTGGAAAGGATTTTATTGTTGAATTATCTTTGCAGTACACTGCACAGACAGTTTGGATTCCTCTATCAGCTGATGGTGACACTGGCCAGGGTGAGTGGTGATGGTTAATAAACCTGGACCACCCTCTACACCACTTACTGGACAGATAGTGGAGCACTTTGTCAAACATCTGTTCCATCTCCACTGCCACAAGGACAGATACAGAAAGTTGTTTTGTATTACATTTAGATTTTCATTTACTCACATATCGAGCTCCTTCCTTTTTGGAATTAAAAATTATATATTTCTGAGCTCTTATCTTTTGTAACATTTCATTTATTTTATTTCGCTAGTTTTTATGTTTTAGCTGCCATGAAACTGTAATTTCCCAGCTTAAAACCTACAAAACTGTTTTCCCGTTATGATTAAGGGGAATCTGGCTACCAAATTCAGAGACAATGCCACACCATATTTATAATGTGCAGTACAGTTGTTGGGGTTTCACGTCAGAGACAGATACTCTCATGCACACTTTCTTTCTGTGGTAACACAAGCTGGTATCATTTTTCTGGAATATACCACAAAAGAGTTTTTCTTTGTACTTACCCATGTGTCAAAATGATCTAACTACAAAAGTTCAGTACTTTCATAATCACTGCAAGTTGATTTTGTAGTGCAATACTTGAATTGTTGGCAGAAAAAACCAAACTGGCTATCAGTGCCAACTTTTCTCATTAGACTGTAGCTTGGACACTAATCCAAGAAAAAATTAACAGGACACTATGTTATGTATTATGTTTATCACTCACAATTCAAGAGATATTATGTGTGATTCAGAGAAAGAAGTAAGAGTCAAAAAAACGCACTCTGCATTAAAACTTGTATCAGTGATAGTATGAATGTTGCCAGTTGGAGCATCTCCATGCTGAGCTCATTAACCACAAGCTATCAGAGTTCATGTGACTGAGCATGTCTCAATTTGAAATAAAGATTTACTCTTTCGAGAAGTAACAAATAGGTTTAGCTGTCAAATTAACCTCCAGAGCCTCAACTTATTTGTTTTTGCGTCACTGTGAGCAACGTGCCCGCATACGGTCCTTTTAACCAGGCTCTAAAATGAAACTACAGTGGTTGTTTTTTTTTCTTCTGTTTACCAACCTAAAAATGCCTAAAAGGAGATGTGGGCATCAGCGGGACGCGGGAAGGAGGTGAAAGTAAAAGCTTGAGATAGCTGTCGATGCAGGCGTGGTAATTTGTCAAAAGAAAAATTTGATCTCCGAATGATTCTGTGACAGCGCCGTGTGCCGTGTTGGCAGTGCCACAGACATACTACAGGTTGCTTTGACACTGACAGGCCTAGCTGTCTAGGCCTAGATGACAGTACATCACAGGGTGTCCAGTACTCTAGCGGTGTGCAGCAATGATGACACACAGTCTGATGACAGAAAGAGAGAGCTTGTTCCTGGCGCAGCTCTAATTGGCTAAATGAGGATAATTTTCAGGACTGTCCAGGGCAGTTTTGGGTCATTTCAAAGGAGAAAAATGGAGCAATTTGCTTTGGAAATGGAGGGAATAGTAAGACAAGGGAAGTATTTAAGCAATACAGGATACCACCTGTAAGTCATTAGATGATGGAAATGTAATACCATACCATGGTATTGTACCTGGAATTACTGTAAATGAAAGTGATATTTGACCATCCCAGCTTCCTTACACGAAAGCCAAAATATACTTTGTAACTGAATTTAGTTTGCTTTAACACCAGCAGCTTTTACTGTATCTCAGACTCTCATTGTTCCATGCAATGCTTTTACAATCAGATTAAAAAAAAAAAAAAAAACCAGACCAAAAAAAGCAGTTACGTAGTCGTTCCTACCATGGGAATGAAAAGCAAACAAGCCCTAATTCCAAGTTAAGGTGCTAGACTTGAAATCGGTCTTTGATGTTTAATTAAACTATAAAAGGATGCTAGCGGTTAAGATCATCATTATAAAATACAAAAAACTGCCACAATGCAAGTTCAAACTTATTACCTCTGAACCACATCTACCACACAAAGAAACTCCTCTTCCGAAAAGCCTACAGCAGTATTCAAAACAAAGAGCAAAACTGCCAGTCAACTTCCCTTCTAGAAACCTTACCCCAGTGCTTGGAATGTGTGGTGCCACTGGCAGATGTCCAAAAGACAGAGCTGAATGGAATCAGGCACAAATGAGCGTGTAAAGGAGAGATCAATTCTGAAAAACAAGAAATTTATCTTACAAGCACGTTCTGCAAGGGGTTTGAAGGAGTAGATTGCTGTCTTCAGCCTCCTTGAAGTTAAAAACATTGTCCAGACTTTCTCATTCCAGTGTTCTCTTTATGCCCATGAGGGCTGACTCCATTCACTTTGATCCACTCAGCAGATTCTATCCCATTTTCCATCGATTTCCCCAACCAAACGCCCTCCAATTTCACCTCCCAAAGAAGAGCAAATTAAAGGCTCGACACATGATGTTAGAGTTCAGGTTGAAGCGGTGAAGAAAGAGTGTCACAAGCGGAGACCTCACTGCTACAGTTTTGTTCTCTGTACAAATGAGTTAGTTGGACAAGTTATGGTAATAGAATCAAAGCTTTGCCTCTGATAATTATAAGCCTGCTTGCCATTAATAATAACGAGCAGGGTGCTAAACCTTCAGAATTTCAGGACTGAACTGCCTTGATGTTAACCACAAGAAAATGTTATTTCAGTGTGGTATCTTTTTTTCTCCACCAATAATATCTCTGTCCCATTTGCTACATAATTTAATTTCCTTCCGCGCCCTGTCAAGAGCTCTTGACTCATTTCCCAGTCTCAAGTAAAATCATATCCTTTCAATTTTGCAGCTGCCTTATAAGTTTAACGGTCAGGACGGTTTACTAGTAAAACAAATAAATTTCCAGCTAATGATGGTGGGTTTATTGTTTGCTTGTTTTTTTTTCCTGCCATGTGTAACAACCCATGCAAGCATTCAGGAAACACCATAACGGTCTGCTTTAAGAAATCAAGAAAAGAGTATGCAGTTGGTTTAGTGGTGAAACAAATACACAGGGGTAAAAAAACTACCATATTTTTCACACCTATTTCATTTCACTTCTACTTCTGTTTACAGCAGAACTAATTTATCAGAGTTTGGAAATGATCTTAGTTTCTGTTGAAGTAGACCCTTTTACAATGTTTTTTTTTTATTTTTTTATTTTATATATATATATATATATGTGTGTATGTGTGTGTGTGTGTGTGTGTGTGTGTGTGTGTGTGTGTAAAAGCTACTTTTGCTTGAAATAAATGTAAAATGGTTCATTTTTAGATTTACAGGCTGAATAAGAAAAAAAGTAATACATACTTGAAACAAGTCTAATCATCTAACACATGAGACTGGAAACTAGCTTCTAATGTTCAAAACAAGATGGACAAGATAATCTGGCTAAATTTAAGACAATAAAAAAAAAAGACCCTTTTACAATGTTAAACATATACTAAAAAGCGCCACAGTGTGCGGAGCTCTGCTCCATGTAAAGGTGACTACACCAGGGTGCATTTGACATGCAGCTGAAGTTTGCTTACTTCAAAACGTTGGGGGTTGGGGGCACCATGGCACAGAAAGTCTTAGCAAAATAACGCAGAGCATGGCCTCAGATGTTTTACTGATCGCCAATTCTGAGCACTGCATTACATGGATGCAACATGCATAATCTGGGTAACATGTAAAAATCACTCATGTAAAAAAAATCATATTCAGTGTCATAAAAGAGCCATATTAAAACAATCACATGCACAAATCTCTGCTGAACTGATCTAATCTATATTACTCATTTTCTCAATCGTTGTCATTAAGGTAACGCTACAGCATGAATAATTTACACATATCCTGAATGTATAAAGCTGTTGCTCTTTTGTTTTGCTTCTCTGTGAATACATTAATACATTAGTGCACTGCAGAATTATTATAATTAGCAACACAGTTATAAGTTAATCACTCTGTAATTTGCAGACCGTAATCCCAGTGTGATCCAAAACAGCATTCCCTGTTCCTTCTCTCTGCAGCTGTAACACTTGGAAATACCAGAAGTCACCTGGCTTTGCTAACACTCAGACACCGACTGACAGAATTTTAAACTATCGATAGCGATCACAGAGGCTGTGCGATTCTTCGGGCCACGACAACAATTTAATCATCTTAATCAGGGTTAAAGTCACGTGGTACATTACAAAACAAACTGATAATGTCCAAACAAAACCTTTAACCTACTGCTGTTTTATACTTCACTTTGAATTTTGTCAACTATACAAATTTCCCAAATTTGTTGAGAAACTGCCTGGAGGGCACGTCCTAATCAGGCAAATAAGAAAATCGATTTATATGTTTTATAACTGAGTTTTGAGATTTACCGAACAAAACATATTTGAACCATCATTTATCAGCTCTAAATAAAAGATCTCCATTCTCGTACTTCCCCACACGGTGTGCTCATGCTTGTCTTATCATCCTATCTATGCAAGAGACTCCGGGCATGTTAGGACTGGTTGGACCAACCTCTCTTAAACTCTGTGGGGGACAAAGTGCATTTCTTTTTTAGTAGGAGATGGTACAAAACTGTGTGTGGCCAGTTACTCTGAGATAAGCACTCTCTTGTGTTACTGGAATGCTTTTTTGTTTTTTTTTTCTTCTTTTTCCAGTTAATATGTAAAAATGTTATTTTGCAAGAATACAGGAATGACTTTGCTCAATTGATTTGATGTGTTTATAGTATTTTTAAAATATATATACATATATATAATACTAACAATATGAGAGATCATTACTGAAATACCCCATGATGTCATTCTTCACCCCTACTGACATATCATTTTTAACAATGAGGTTCATTCCCATCATTAAAAAAACAGAGAGAAGTTAAATTTAATCAGTGAGTCATGACCTGTCTTGTTTTTTGTTGGGGTTTTTTTGTACCTGTACATGAGAAAGGCAGTTTTTGAATGGCGATGTATCTGGTTTGGCTAGTTATAGACACACCCTCTACAGCGTGTTCTCTCTAGTCCCTTGTTGGCTATCCTTTTTGTGGTGTAAATATTTACTAATTACTTACCCACTTGTGTATACTTTGCGTCTAACATATTATTTTATCTCCTATGAAGATGTAGATTGATGGATAGAGCGATAGATATTTTATGGATCCCACAAGGGAAATTATTGTGTTACAGTAGCATTATATGGAAGAAAAATGGCCATAGTGCCATAGTGAGGGCCTTATACTAAGAGGTAGTAGAAAAACAAAGAAAATAAATGTAAAAATGAAGTTAGTTAAAGAAGAGTAAAAACTAAAGCTATAAAGATATATATGTATATATAGTTTTTAGTGTTAGTTTGGTTAAAAAAAAGCTTGCCTAATGAGTCTTTGATGGACCTGTTTATTATGCAGCTGGCTCACAGTCTGCAACACTGTGAGTCACATCCTCTCAGACAGTTAAGTGTTTTTCTTGTAATACCTGTACTGATTTGACATATTCAATCCATACAATCATACTTTAAAAATGACCAAAACTAACGTAAAACTGAGTGTTTTCGAATAATAAAAATGAAATCGAAACAACAAAACTGGATAAAAAACAACAGTCAAAAAATGAAGTAAATAGAGATTACAAAACTATAAACATTACTGTACATAATTCATGCTTAGAAGCAGGCAGTCAGTAATGGACTATATGGACTTTTCATCCCTACATGTCAGACTCAGATGATGAGTTTGTCTTCTGTTTTCACTACTGTGTGTGTGTGTGTGTGTGTGTGTGTGTGTGTGTGTGTGTGTGTGTGTGTGTGTGTGTGTGTGCGAGTGTGTCGTTGGTATTAAGGAGGTTGTGGGAATTTTCTGGGCAACTCTGGGATGTGCAGGAATAAAATACATGATGTGGTTCTCTGCTGATGATATCTTAATCTCTCATCTCCTCTTTGTTTCTGCTACTCGTCATACTTCCTGTTAGCATTCACCGGCACGTCATCCATCTGTCTTTGCGTGGTGTGAGGGCATACTTATGTATGTGGTGTTTGTCAGGGCTTGCATTATCTTGAGTCAGTGGGATTGTGAGAGCAAAAACTAAAAAAATAAATAAAAATGCATTATTCTCAAACTCACCGCAAGCTAGATTTTGGCCACTTTTTTTATGGTCACACCATCATAGCCACAACTATCTATCAATGCATCTGTCTTTAAATAGACGGTCATGTAAAAATGAGGCACCAGCGGGGGTGAGAGTCTGCATTCACGTCTGGGGAGTTAACTGTCTGAACTGCACTTCCACAGAATCAAAAACAACACCAGATAAGTGATAACACAGGAACACTTAACTGTTGCAATAGAAAGCATTATCATTCATCTATGCCTGAGGGTGGTGAACTTATGGCGTACAGGTAATGTATGAGGTAGAGTGTAGTGCTTTACCTGACCACCCCCCTCCCAGCCTGGAGGATGATTACTTTAATGGCCTCACTGAAACAGGGGCTAACAAAAAGATTAGCTATACACGTCAGGGATGATTGAAGTGGTAATATACTATTCTGTCCATTAGCGTGGTGTTTTTTCTCTTAACGGAACTAGGGGTGGTGTTTTAGCTTGTCAGTGCCTTCAGCCCTGCTATGTTGCCTGAATGAATTGGTGTTGGGGGATTGGTGGATCTGTGGAGTTAAAAATACACAAGGGGATGATTATGTGTTTAGTTAGGGGGTGAATCTCGTCCATCTTTGCCTCTGACGTATGGTATTGAAGGAGAAGAGGACAGGATGCTACAAACACTGCTGAAACATCTCGTGTGTATTGGTTCTCCGCCCTTTTCAGTGGTCATCCATTTCCCTTGTGTCAAACTAAGTTAAGATGACTCCCAGGCCATGTTGACCTACAGAGGTGCTCACCCTCAGACAGACACACACATTCACAACAGCCACAAATCTCTGAATAAACACAATAAAACAGTCCCACCCTCTGTTGTCTTTCTTATCTTATCTTGAATTTTAACCCTGACGTCCTCTTCCATCACGCACACACACACACACTTGAAAAGGCCTCAGGGTGGCCCCTGAATCTCTGTCTTCCTCTCATTAACCTTTGGTCGCGCTACAATTTTCTTATTCCTTTCCCCTTTCCTTTTATGAAGCTTTCTCTTTTTATGACAACAAAGTGTCGCCATACAAGGATGGCAGCACGGACCTCGTCACACACCGTTGCAATAAATATCAGTGAGATGTGAGATGAGTATCACAGCCTACCTACAGTAATCTATTAGTGGCAATTTTCCTAGATGAGGCCCATTCGCAGTGTTCTCAGCTTGACTTGTTGCCTATTTAAAATCATCCCTCTGTTAAATGGAATTAAAGGCCTCGGTGCCAGAAGAACTTTTTGGCATGGCTTCGGAGTGAAGTCGAACGAGACATTTTGTGTCATTTTCCACCGCTCTGACTGCATAATGGCCAATGCCAGCCCTGCCCTCAGCCTGTTATAGCTGATGTATCACACCTTGGGGTGCGTCGGTGAATATATGAACTACCGAGCACAGATGGTTCAACGCTTGGCCGCCTTGAGTAAATAGGTAGCACAGGTCTTGGGAGGTGATTTTCGTATTGCCCGTGAGTCCAAATTTATGACAAACAAAACAGAAGGTATTATCATGTATCACAACCCTCCAGGTAGCTAGAGGCCAATAATGAATTGTGTGGCATGACTGGTGACACATTTAGCCCTCGGTCTGCTCATATGGAGATGGCTTCATCACTCAGTACCAGTTTCAAAAGTAGTGGGAATGACTGATTGCATTTCTTCTCTGGTTCAGTGCACATCTGGCAACTTGTACACTTGTGGGTTGGTTGTAGCCTTTGACTGAATATTTCAGATGTCTAGAGTGGGATGAGGAGATGGATTGTGCTGAAATATAATTGAAAGTGTAAAAATCTTCTGGACTATTTCTTGGTCCAGTCCTTGTACTTTTTTCTGGATTATGAGAGCATAAGTAAAATCATTTTCACATGAATTGCAGCCATGAACTTTTCTCGCTATTACCTGTTGAGGACAAAATCATCCAAATCAATTAGAATTGGACAAATTGGACATTAAACAGTCTTAAAGCTGCCAACTCCTTATTACAAAGTCCATTTGATGTGTGAATGATCTGGAGAGCTGCCTAGCAAGCGAGTGTCATGAGTTCAGCCTCCTGCACAGGCAGCACCCTTGCGAGAATCACTCAGAGTCCCAGCTGCTGTTGCAATGATATTCATAACAATGTATGAGACACCAACTAGCTCTTGTTGCGTGAGAAAGGATAAATGTCCAACCCAGATCCTCTAGACACTGTATTTGTTGCTTTATATATACATATACTCAATATGTATGTCCTTGTCTTTATAGCTGATCTTGAGCAAGACCATTTCCCTTGGCAACTATTGACAGCTGTTTCCAATGGGTATTTCCAAGGAAAGCCTATGAAACATTGAAAAATAGCCAAGGGCGCCCACCATACAAAAGCATAATGAAAGATGGTGTCTGGTATTCTCAGACAGTTTCTTATATTTGCTTGCGTTTCCAGTCAGCCAAGCTAGACAGGAGTGTAAGGCTATCTAGTGGAATGTAATGATCTCTACACCTCCGTAGAACAAAGACTTTTATCTCTCTGTGCCTTCTGCCATTTCCTTTACCCCCAGGCTCCTTGGACACGAAGATGAGAGGAGCGTAAATCACTGCCTCAGTATCTCTTCTCCTTTTTCTTTCTTTCTTTCCTTCCTTCCTTCCTTCCTTCCTTCCTTCCTTCCTTCCTTCTTACGGTAGCATCACATATAGTCTGATGCTACAGGGAGAATGTGTCTTGTGCAATAGCAAGAAATCTCACGCTCCTAATTCGCTTTCTTTATATCACCCCTCCCTTCTTCTTTTTCTCCCCCTGCATGGCAAAACAATGCTATTTTTTATATTTCTTCCAAGCGTGTCCTCTCACTGTCTTTAATACATGTGGGGGTTTTTTTGTCTCAGTTTTCTTCCTGCTTCGCCTCCTTCCTGCTTACTCCTCAGGGTAAGGGTTTAATTGGAGCTTTTTAATAGTGATTGTGGTGGACGGAGAAGGTGATGGTGGTAGCTGGTGGGGTTGAACCGTGTAGGCTGCCCTGCTGCTGGGCTGTCTGTTGAAGTGTGGCCAGCTAGACATAAATCTGCACTGTGTGTTTGTTTGGAAGACCAGCAATTAGGACCCCCCTGCATTACAGAGAAGAAGGATCATATCAGCTGCAGTTCCTTGACGTTGTATGTGCAGACAGGAAAGGGGAGAAAAAACATAAAAGGAGATGGCAAGTGATGGGAGAGTGAGTGCAGGGAATAAATGAGAAGGAGGAGCTGGAGGCAGAAGATTTTCAAAACAGAATGAATAGAACAATAAATAGAATTTATTTTTTGAATTTAAGCATTAGAGGCATACAAACAAGGATTTACTGAATGACTGAATAAAGACTACTACACGACTCCATGAACACTCAATAACTGAAAGAGAAAAACCTTTTTTTACTCATCTTACACTGCATCACTGCAACAAAGCACTTGTTTTGTCTAAACCTTCAAGTAAGAAAAGAATAGCATTGTTTTGCTGTCTCAGTCACAAAAACAGCTGTTCTAAATCTGATTCTTGTCTTTCTTTCTAGAGCAAAATTTCATGACTGTGCATGACTGGTTGAGGCCACAACCGCAGTGTGATGTCATTGCCATTTGGAGTCATTTACAGTAGATACCTCTGTATTTCGTGCACTTACTCATACAGACCACTGCATGACATAGAGGCACTGGTTAAACTAATAAGCTAGTCAGATAAATAAATGTCCTGTACCGGACTTTGCTTCAACCGCAGTCATTTCATCCATACCCTTCCATCTGTTTAATTTTCCTAAAGTTCTAATGAGTGACCGAACTGCAAGCTTCACAAGTCATTCCAGAGAGATATAGTGCCACCACTTGTGCGTGTGCCGTATAGGAGTGATTACTGGCCACATTTTGTTTCATCCTCTTTCCATCACACTCTGTCTCACCGTCCTGCCTTTCATTCTACATCCATTAGCATGTTCATTACTGTGTAATGATAGCAGCGCCACAGTGATTGGCATGACCCCTATCAAATGAACTGCTCTGTATTACATTTAAAGATGCTGACCAGAGGTAATGACTGTAAGGATAGAGAAGCTTTGCTGCGTGACGCTTGAGAAACTATGTTCTGTTCCATTGGAATGTCAATATTATTCACTAAAAATACAGAAATCTCAGTATTTATGGACTGTGAAGAGTGATCCTTGAACTCGTGTTCTCTGCTCACAAAGGTTAAGAGAATAAGACGGGAAAGCGCAGTGCTTTACAAGAGAAAATCATTCACACAGCAGTGCTTTAGAATTTAATCAAATACAAGTACTCCGTTTAGTGGAATAGAAGCTATTTGCTTAATATTTGAGCTGGAATTTGCAGTAAAGTTGGTAAACAGACATCACAGGTGGCTTTTATTTTCTTCATACTTCACTACATCAGTGAACAGCATTTAACACAGAGTAAGCATGGATTTCACACTCTCATGCAGTAAGATTACACACAGAAAATGGAAACATCTCACAACACGCAGACGTTCAGGAACTTCCCAACTTTAGGATAAATAAAGCACATCTAATCTTACCTTATTTGTTACCTCTTAATGGGAGTGTCTCTGGAGCAACGTCTGGAAATGTTGCAACTGTTACAGCATTCTAGGTAGTAAGTAGCTCCATTTGCTAAGGAGACATTTTTCCTCACTTTGACCATTTATCACTCTGCAACACATTTAGAATTGTAACAAGAACATGTTTCATTTGCTCCATTACCTTATGGTTGGGTTTTCGTACTGGCTGCCCTATACTACCAATCATCTGCAGTTATCTTTCTTGAAATAGCTTTTAATCTTTTGCACTTTATTACAATAATAAGATGAGATGAGATATTAATTACCTTTTGAACCAAAAAAGGGAAAAAAATGAACCTAAACCATGTCTTTTTTAAAACGAAGAATTCTTTAAACAGTGAGCTATCACATTTATGATTTGTCTTAAGACGATCTGGGTCTTGATCTGACCTTTTATTTTCTGATTTTTGGTGGAACATCTGGTTTTGGCAATGTGATTTTTTACTCACTCAGTGCTTATACAAGTATTCGTGTTTCAGCCTTGACTCTGTCCGTGTGGGTACGTTTGTTATGTCTGCATGCGGGTTTCGAGTTATGACTCACTGACCTTTATCATTTTTCTGGCATTGGTCTGTACAGGAAAACTCAAATTTATTTCTTCAACAAAAAAACCCCAGGAGCTCCCCTGTGGGTTACTGCTAAAGTTGACCATCACACCTCAGTATGCCATCACAGTAATCACGCATTCATGTCCTATTAATAATACTGCAGTCATATTCTATTGAATAGTATGGGGCTGCTGAAAGTGCAAGGGTGACCTCGGTCTAAAGTTGGAAGTAGGAAGTTGGGTAGGAACAGGCAATTTTTACTTGGCTTCTCAATTAAGAGAAAATTTGTGCTCTACACACAAACATTGGACATTTCCTTCCTTCCTTATGCATACACGCTTGCATCATGTCATGCACGCTGCAGAACACAAATGCTCTTTCATTCTCATCCATGAACTCCCATTTCAAACTCCTGACTGGGTTCTGAGATCCAGATTTGATTTTCTCCTGAAAGGTCTCCTTTGTTTGACTATGTTTGCCTATTAAGTAGAGCGCATACAGTTTTGTGACTGTGTTTAAACCTGAACATAAGATGCTGCAGTGAGTTCTCCCATATTGGATTACTAACGCTAACCTTCTTAACTGTTGGGACTGATGCTGTTCAAGCTGTCACTCCTGACTTGTAAACACAGTAAAAAGACTTTACATTAACAGCGAAAACTCTGGGATGTGATCGTCTAGATTATTAACACTGATCAGACGAAAAACATCAAACACTATCACGGTGCCTTTTTCCAACTAAAACATAAAGTTTGACATTTAGTAGGGTAGATCTTTTAATCAGCTAAAAAGCCTGAAACTCCAGCTTATCACGTGTTAAAGTGCACAGAGTCAGGCATGAATAACAAGTGGAAAGCAAGGACAGCCATAACAAACCTGTGTGGCAGGCCTGAAGTAAAGATGTAATGGTGCCAAAGATAACGCTCTGCTCAATCATGACTGAATTTCTGCCCTACTGGTGAGGAAAAAATTTTGAATTTCTTTTGTTTAAAAATAAATAAATATTTAGAAATTTAGATATGGCCCTCTTGAGGATTGAAACTGAGCTGGAACGAGCTTGAATTGTATTTATGTAGAGCTGACCTGCAAAGGAGGATGCAATGCTAATTGATGTTAACTTAATTTAGTCTCACTCCCATTGGCCCCACACAACAGAGGCTTGCGATGGCTGGTCACGTTTTTTTCTTTCCCCAGAAGTAAACATCTGCTAAGGCCTCTGTGACTCATAGCGCACCATCTGTCCCTTTTTTGTGTCTCTTACTCTCTCTGGCCCTGTTATCTCCTTCCATCGTCTGCAATTATGTGAGTGGCAGCTTTTAGTCAAGAAGTGACTGAAAGATGATGCGATTTCTTTCATGGACACGTAAAGATACAGTAAATATAAATAGTGACAAAAAGTGAACTTCTCAGCACTATAATGTGCACCCTTAGTAGGAACAGTTATCGTGTATATGACCTCGGTCTGGGTTATGCCCTTGCCAGAGGGCCATGTATCTTGAATGCAACAGTGCAAGGACAAAGGCCTCTTCTCTGAGTGAAACCGGAGCTCTCCAAGGAAGCATCTGGCAACCTGGACACTGGATGAGTCGGGTTGATGATCTGGAGATGAAAAATGCCAATAATGCAAGCCTTCTTCAGCTCCCTTGGCAGGAGTGAGCTAATTCGATACATACCTTCCTCTGTGTCTCTCTCTACCTCTCTTTTTGGCACTGTCGCTCTCCCTTTACCTGCCACTCTGTCTTCCCCACCTTCATTTGTTCATCACCCTCACCACAGGCTGGGAAAGGGGGGAGATGGGCCGACAGAGACACGATACGCTGTTTGTCAGCCAAGAGCGGATGTGCCAGGAAGAGCTCCGCTGTCAGACAAGGTGTCAAACAAAGAGTCATTTGGTCCAAGAGCTGCAAGACAAGTTGTTGGTCTGTCCACCCTTTGAGGTACCCCCCCGCGATGGTGCTTCCCAGCACACTCTGTCTACTCCACCCCAACCCCTCCCCCATTTTTTTTTATAACAAAAGTTGCCGGAATACAAAAGAATCTCCTAACAAATTGCTTCCTAGTGTATTTCCCTTCCACCTTTCCCCCATCAGAGTTAAAAGGTGACAAGTCCAAAGAGCCACTGCGTCTGTGTGGGTGTGTGTATGCTAAAGGTGAAGCAGAGGGGACACACAGGGCAAACAAAACTAGATTTCCTCTAGGACCCAATCTCATCATCTTTTGTTGTCGCTGTCAGGCAGATGGTGCCGCCTGGTTCCTCATTTAACAGACACACATGTGCCCTAACAGGCATACGAGGATACACACTCTCGCCTGCTCAGTAAAAGACCATATATCATTTCATTACCCGTCGTCGGTTTTGTACAATAACATCCGCTGGGGTAATAACCACATGCTCTTCCAGAACATTTCATCAACCCGTAATGCTAGAAAACGTTGCCAGGTCTCGTCTTTTCTTGTAAAACTATCCCCGCATTTCCTCTTCAACACCGCTGCTGCCCTTCACTCAAACAACACCTGATACTTTTGATTAAATCAGAATCAGCTTCATACAAGCTAGTGATACCCGTGGTGGAAAGTGGCAATACATTTTTCTGAAGTCAGACCATAATGGGAACTATGTAAAGAAATGGAACGTAAATGAAAAATTCACACTCAGCTTGTAGCAGTTCTTCATTTATAAAAAACTTGGTATCTTAGTAGCCAAATGTGAATTTTATGCAGCAATTTAAGGTTCAGCTCATTTGTGTCAAGTCAAGAATGAAACAGAGAGCTGTGCAAAATGATTTGGAAAAATCGTAGCTGACATTTAAAGATGTGATAAATGATTTTTGATCACAAGGTAGCACAAAAAATATAAGTGCAACAGCCATGAGCAAGTTGTTGCTAAAGCTTCAACCTCTTCAGACTTTTGCTCTGCAAGGAAAATTTGTGCTAGAAACATCTATTCTGTTGATGCAACATCAAATGATCATATCCCCTTAAAAAAAAGACGATTTTAACCAGGAGTTAGCTATAAACATCCAATGTATGTTCTAAAACATTGCATTCATTAGCAGTTTTTCCTTATGGGTGTGAGTAAAATAACTTTTAAGGCTTGTTTTAGTCTATAATAACTCCCATAGGTGAAAAATTGCTCTCTTGATAGAGTTGTAGTTGTAGTTGTAATACACCATTTGGTTTTGGGCCTGTACTGTAAAATAGATTTAAAACATTTGCACCAAAAAAGGTAAAAAGAAAAAAAAAACAGAACCTCAAAGTGAAATGAATTCTCAGTAAAGATTGGTTCAAATGTAATCTTTACCGATGCCCCTTGTTCTTAAAGCCAAATCACTGATTCATACGGTTTACATATTGATGTTCAGTGTTCAGTGTGTCTAACCAGCTTGGTATTTACTTCCACCCTGACTTTCCTCTTATGTTGAAGGTCATTTTGATCCCTTCTTGCTTCAGAGTTGTAAAATACTCACAAGTCTTTATTTTTCTCTCTGAAATTCTTAGACACATTTAGGGAAATATGTTTTGAATGAGTTGATGTGTGGTTAAATGTGCTAGATTTGTATAAGAGCCATCTTTCATGAGCTTATATATTTACAAATAGGCAAAATAAAAATGTGTCTTATTTTTTATAACTCTTTTTACTCTGTTATAATGTTACCGTGATCTCTCCACAAGCCACATCAACATTTCCAATGAGAGAGTTCCAAAGGCTGAAACATGTTTTTGCAACCCTATAAGAAGAATCAATCTTCTGGACTGTGGCTTGAATGTCAGTTTGAAGTTAACTTTGTGGTTTTGAGAGTATTTTATCAGAGCTTGTTTATGACCAAAAATTAGTAACATAGTAGTAACTAAAACATTTCCAGCACTGGCTACATGCTGCGTTTAGTGCTTATCAGTGAGTGTTAGCATGCCAATCTAATATTCTAGGTTTATAGGATTTATGTTAATCCACAGAGTCTAAAAAGACATTAAGAATCTGTTTAAATGTTTATAAAGTAATTTTTATCAAAATTTTTTTTTACATAATATGAGAGGTAAGGCTAAATTTTGGTGTGCTTTTGATGGCATCTTCACACCTCCCTCTGTGCATCTGAGTGAGTTAGCACAGCATGCGCCTGTACATGAAAGTGCAGATCACTGTACCCTCACGTTCGTCTAATCCTGTATTACTTTCACACCCCATGTTCTGCAGTAACCGCCCGTTTTCCACCCCACACCAGCTTTGATAACAGAACTGTCACACGAGGAAGCAAATCTTCATCACTGTGACAAAGGAGCAGTTGTGACACATCAACACTGTACCAGGTCATCATGTCATAACTGTTTACAGATCCACCCATGCACAGCTGCCTCCTTAGTTTCTTGTCATCACTGCCCCTGGCCATACAGCTGCAAAACAATAGTAGCATTGGTGACTTCCTACTACCTGATTACCAACATCCTTTTCACATGCCGTCTATCCAACTTACAGTTGTGCTCGACTGTAAATTGAAATATAGCAAGAAGGATAGCCCTGCTTTGAATAGTTCAGTTAAAATTTTACTCATACTAATAACATGTCCCAAATTCTTTTTCTTTCTGGCTGGTGTCTTCAGGAGTCACCATGGCAGATCCTCTGCCTTCATCTTGTCCTAGGATCCTCGTTTCTTACACCAACCTTCACTACATCTATGAATACTCTCTGTGTTCTTCTCTTTTCCCCTTCCTGTTAGTTCTATATTCAGCATCCATCGCCTCTCTAACTTGGGATCCAAACTGCTCCACCTGAGCTGTCCCTCTGATGTACCGATTTTTAATGTTGTGTTTTTCTCCATAAAACCATAACATTGTAAACTCTGTCCGCAGCTCCGAATACATGCCCCAAATTTAAAAAATATGTAAATTTTCAAAGACCGGCATTGCAACGTCACACACTTATTTTATTGACTATCCGATTGTTAAGTGATGACGTGACGAATCCTACTTCCGGGCCTAAAGTAGTCTGCGTTTAATATGGCTTTTGTGTTGTTAACATGTTTAATGTTATGTATTTTCTTCTATTTAATCTCAAAAAGCTCCTAAAACAGTCAGTGATCACTGTTGACCTCCCTCGGCTTTTATTACCGCTAATCATTTATTTAAGCTCAGTTTTTAAAACCTTAGGATGTAACTACAGCCCAGCCCATGCAGCAGTATAGGAATGACTAACCTCGTATTGTGGATGGATTATCTCCTGGCTGAAGTTTTGTCCTTTTACACATCCTGCCATGCGATTACATTTGTTCCTGACCACCGAGAACACTCACGTTAACTTTTATCGAGTGGAAAAAAAGTTAGCTTGTTTATATTATGCTAACATAGCTGTGTCGCTAGTGGTCACGTAGCACATCATTATATACCAGCTAGCCCAACTTCAGTAACCCTACAAACGTCACTGCTGTTTAGTTTTCTGTCTTCATTTATGCTGGAAGTGATAACAGAGCTGTACGTTTTAAGTTGTTTCCAAAACCCCGCAGTCAGGACATGCTATATTGTATTTAGATAGAAGCTAGCGAGCTAACTCCCTGCTAACTTCTAACTCTGTTAAATGTCATAATTTCCGTTTTCATGGATGCCTGGATGTTAAACTCAATTGTTACACCTGGTAGAGCAGAATGCTGATCATTTTATTAAAGATGAAAGACTTTAGACAGTTTTTCAACTCTCAGTAATGCCATAGTGATCGTTTGATATATGGACCTGCAGCGGAGTTTAGGTCCAGACACGGCTAGTGACGTCAGACTGAACAACCGGATAGCTACAGCTATAGTTGTAAAGCTAGCTTGAGTTCAGCATTTTGATTGCTACCATCATGTCTGAGTATCACACACAGTGTTAGCACCCAAAATGGCAACAGAGTCCAGAGGTGGGGCACCTTCCTGCACCCCACACTGGGGAGTGCTAGAACGATGTATACTCTGAGTTATAACTTGGTGTTTGTTAGTCATAATGGAAAATGATAAACACACTAGTCAAAGGAGCTTGCAAAGAAAAGCGTCTGGACTTCTTTAAGTTGCTTGAAGACGTTTCACCTCTCATCCAAGAAGCTTCTTCAGTCCTAAGGTCAAATGGTGGGGAGTCCCAGATTTAAACCTAGTGGGAGTATCCCCCCACAGAAGGACAAAGGACCCCCTGATGATCCTCTAATCGCCTGACCCGAGGTGTGAAACTGGGTGTGGGTCCCAATCAGCCAGGGTTTCGGATGAGTATCTCCCTCTGCGGGGGGATATAATTAATCGGGAAGAAATAAAAATAAAAGGAAAGAAAAAATCTTGTGTGGATTCTTGTTTTTTAATAAGTGTTAATAGGCAGTTCTTTATACATAAAACATTAGTGTCAACTATATCACCTTTCTTTTTTTCCCTTTGTTCCTGCCTTGGTGTGATGGACCGAGTTGAAAAACAGGAGGAGCCCAGGAGTTATTAGAAAAATATAGTTTCCATTTATTTAACCCCCAAAAATTATATTTACAAGACTAATAAATGTTGAGCTCATAAAAGAGGTCAAAGAAACAAAACTGAACTCAGGCACAGACTGCAACCTTAACAAACCAAATGACTGCCCAAACATACATAATTGACCTAAACATGAAATGACATACAAGGGTATATATAATGGCTGATCAGACCATTGTGACACATGAGGGGTAACAAACAAAACACAATCATAAATCACAAACGATGCAGTACAATCTAGTTTGTTAATAAACCAAACACTAAAGAAGAAAATCAAAAACCCCATTAAACCCTAAACTCAAATATTTAATTAAATACAAATACTTTGTTTTTAAAGTAAAGAAAACACACATTCCCCCTTCAGCAGGAAGTGGTGGTGTGGTCCAATTATCTTCCTTTGTATTTAATGGTTTCAAACCCTGGCTACCATCTTTTGTCCAGCAACTCCCAGGGATGATGGCAGGTAAGAAATAAAAAGACAAAGGTTAGTCAGAAAGCAAAGAAATGAATTAGTATGAATACATAAGTAAACTAAATGTGCGCACTTACAAATAGAACAAATGTATCCAAACCAATCAATAAAGTTATCGGAGACTAAAATGTATTACCATGTTCAAAATGAAGAATGAAAATACAAAAGTTACCGACTTTAGAGTGTGGCCACGGGTTTGGCCATCACACACCCCCCCCCCCCCCACTTCTGGATCTTCCATCAGGCAGCGGGAGAGGTAATCAGCAATGGTGTTGTCTTTACCAGGGATATAGTGAACCTTAAACCGGTATGGCTGCATAGCCAGATACCACCTGGTGATTCTCCCATTAGTGTCTTTCATTCTCTCCAGCCACTGCAGGGCTTTGTGGTCAGTTTGAAGGATGAATTCTCTTCCCAGCAAATAATACTTGAAAGAGTCAAGTGCCCATTTAATGGCCAAGGCTTCCTTCTCAACCGTCGCGTAGCGGCTCTCCCTTGGTAGCAGCTTACGGCTGATGTAGGCGACAGGATGTCGATCCTCTGGTGGTCCCTGCAGAAGCACTGCTCCCAAACCCTTTTCAGAAGCATCAGTCTGCAGTGTAAAGTCTTTTGTAAAATCTGGTGAGTGCAGAACGGGGTCCTTACTCAGGGACTGGCGAAGGTCTTTGAAAGCTGCAACGGCTTCAGCTGTCCACCGAATCTTATTGGGACATCTTGAGCCAATCCTGTCCGTCAGTGGAGCTGCTCTAGCTGAGAAGTTGGGAATGAATCTGTTGTAGAACGCAGCCATGCCGAGGAAGGATCGCAGTTGTTTCCTGGTTTGTGGAAGAGGACATGATGCAATTGCATTAATTTTGTCAACCTGTGGTTGACACAGTGGAACCTGTGGTTCCCACTCCTGAAGACCTTCTATGACTCTGTTGTGGCTTCTGCTATCTTTTATGGTGTGGTCCACTGGGGCGGCAGCATCTCTGCTGGGGACAGGAAGAGACTGAACAGGGTGATCCGAAGGGCCAGCTCTGTTCTAGGATGCCCTCTGGACCCAGTGGAGGTGGTGAGTGACAGGAGAACGGTGGCTAAGCTGTCATCCCTGTTGGACAACATCTCCCACCCCATGCAGCAGACTGTGACAGCACTGAGCAGCTCCTTCAGTGGGAGACTGCGGCACCCACGGTGTGGGACAGAGAGATTTCGCAGGTCTTTCCTCCCCACTGCTGTCAGACTCCATAATAAAGACTTTAACTGATCAAGCACACACATCCATACATATGCAATAATACTAAGTGCAATAATCCTTTCTGTCATCGTTGTATTTTTACTCAGTTGTATATAGTATTTGTATTTGTATTCTATTTTTATCTTATTGTATATTTATTTTATTCTACTGTATATAGTATTTTATTTTATTCTATTCTGTACAGTTGTGTACTGTATTTATTCTTATTGTATTCTAATTTTTGCCTCATAACTTTTGCACTGTCCACTTCCTGCTGTGACAAAACAAATTTCCCACGTGTGGGACTAATAAAGGTTATCTTATCTTATCTTATCTTAATTGTCCCACCTCCAACAGTAAACCTGAGGTACTGGACTTCAGTCCTAGCAAGAGCACACTTTGCTGGATTGATGGTAAGCCCTGCGGAACACAGTCGATCCAGCACGATTCTTAGGTGATCCACATGCTCTTCCCAAGTTCCACTGAAAACAACAACATCATCAAGGTACGCACAGGTGAATGCTGAGAGCCCACAGAGTACCTTATCCATTAGCCTTTGAAATGTTGCTGGGGCCCCATGCAGACCAAATGGCAAGATTGTGAACTCGAACAATCCCCACGGAGTACGGAATGCTGTCAACTCTTGAGACTGTTTAGTGAGAGGTACTTGCCAGTATCCCTTGGAGAGATCAATGGTCGTTAGATATTTTGCCTTCCCCAAACGCTCAATGAGATCGTCAATGCGTGGCATCGGGTAAGAGTCAAATTTTGATATGGAATTGAGATACCTGAAGTCGATGCAAAAACGTATCGTGCTATCCTTTTTCGGAGCCAACACAACGGGGTTGCACCACTCGCTTGTTGAAGGTCGGATGATTCCAAGAGACAGCATGAGGTCCACCTCCTCCTTTAACTCCACCAGGAAGCGTTCTGGTATCCTGTAACTCATACGCTTCACAGCTGCATCAGGTTTTAAAACAATGTCATGCTCCACCAGACTCGTGCGACCTGGGTACTTTTGAAATATGTCTGAATTAATCAGAGGTGTTACCTGAGACTGTTGCTCACTGGTGAGATGGCTCAGGTCCAGGACAGAGACTGTTACTGAAGGAAAGTAGTCATTAACTTCTTCCTCCTCATCCACACTGTGAATAAACAAACCCTCTGTTTTATTCTCAGTGCGTGGAATCCATTCCTTAAGAAGGTTAACATGGAGCACTCTACTCCCTCGCTGGAGACCTGGTGTAGAAACTTTGTAGGTAGTAGGTCCAAGTTTCTTCTGTACTTCAAAAGGTCCCTGCCACTTTGCCAGCAACTTGCTGTCAGAAGTTGGCAACATTACCAAAACCTTCTGGCCAGGGACAAAACTCCTGTGGCGAGCTTTTTTATCAAACAAAGTCTTTTGTTGCCTCTGAGCAGCTGCCATATGACTCTGAGCCAGTTCACTCATCTGCTGAAGCTTTTCTCTCATATGAATAACATATGAAATAACATTGACCGATTCCTCTTTACCTTGCTCTCCCTCCCATGAGTCCTTTAGCAGGGTCAATGGGCCTCTCACCTCATGGCCATACAGAAGCTCAAATGGGGAGAAGCCAGTGGAGGCTTGAGGAACTTCCCTGTAGGCAAAAAGGAGGTATGGCAGCCACTGGTCCCAATCAGACCCTGTATCATTGACAAACTTTCGGAGCATTTGTTTGAGAGTTTGGTTGAAGCGCTCCGTCAGTCCATCTGTCTGTGGGTGATAAGGGGTTGTCCGCACACTCCTGATGCCTAACAGCTTATAGACCTCTTTCAACAGTGTGGACATAAAATTAGTGCCCTGGTCAGTTAAAATCTCCTGTGGGAATCCAACCCTTGAGAACAGTTGAATCAATGAGGAAGCTACAGTTTTTGCTTTAACAGTTTTTAATGGAAAGACTTCAGGATACCTCGTAGCATAGTCTGTAATGACTAGCATAAAGCGATTTCCAGATTTACTTTTTTCTACAGGACCAACTACGTCCATGCCAAGACGCTGAAATGGTATACCAATGATTGGGAGAGGTTGGAGTGGTGCTTTGGTGGGGACTCTAATCGAAGTCTTCTGACATTGAGGAAAACTCCTGCAAAACATAGCAACATCTGAGCGCAAGCCAGGCCAGAAAAAGTATCGCTTGATGCGAGCGGTGGTTTTATGCTTCCCCAGGTGGCCAGCCCAGGGAATGGAGTGCCCCAAAGTAAGCACTGTTTCACGGGCTACTTTAGGGACCACTAACTGTTTAACCTGGCCGTGCTGGTGGTATAAAATGCCATCTTGCAGAATGTACAGCTCTTTATTTATGTCAGATTCAACAGAGTCCTTTTCCTTAGCCCTCAGCAACATGGCAGACAAAGTTGGATCAGCCTGCTGCATTTGTCTAATGTTCGTAGGTACTGAAAAACCTAAAGGCATATCTGGAGCAGCCTGAACTGATGTCTTTCCAACAGTGTGTTGAAATTTTTCACGTCTTCTTTGACTGCGTGGCTTCCGAGACTTCCCGGGATCTGTCTCTAGTTCAGCCTCAAAGAAGGGTAAAGCACTGAGGGTTGTATAATGCTCATCCTGATTTTTAGTTTGAGCCCTTGTTATAGCAACATTGCACTCTTGCACTTCTCTCAACAAATCATAGATGACTGGCAGATCCTCCCCAAGAACTACAGGATAGGGCAGATTATCAGCTACACCAACCTTTAACAGATAGGGTGTCCCCTGCACTTCAATAAACAGATCAGCAGTAGGGTATGGTCTTTCATCACCATGTATACAGCAAACTGATATGGTTTCAGAGGGGCATGTGTAGCCTTTTGACACATATTTCCTGTGTACCAGAGTCTGTGTGCTGCCAGTGTCTATTAAAGCATTAATTTCTTGTCCATTAATCTTAACTGTGGTGATTTTATTTGACTGCTTTCTCTCAGATTTAATATCCACATTCTGGTGAGGCACAAAACACATCTGAGATAATTTGCTTTGATTATTAGGACACATGGGCTTAGTGTGACCTTCCTGTCCACAAAGGTAGCACACTGGTGGCCTTTTACCTGGCTTCGAGGTATTCAGAGGCTGCTTTTCCCTTGTAAAGGGCTTACCCACACCCGTCGCTGACCTCTGAGGATGCTGAGGGGGTTGCGACCGACGTGAATCTCTGGCAGCCTTCCATGCACTGTTGCTCCATGGCTGACTCTTACTTCGGGCAGCTACAAACACATCAGCCAGGATGGCGGCCTCTACAGCAGATTTTGGATTATGCTCCTTAATCCACACCTGAAGCTCAGGACACGGCATTCTTAAAAACTGCTCCAAGATAATAATTTCACCAACTTCTTTTATAGTTCTGTTCTTAGGCTGAATCCATTTCTCATAAAGTTCTTTCAGTCTTGCATACAGTTCCTTGGGACTCTCATCAAAAACTTCAAGACAGCGAAATCTTTGCCTGTATGTTTCTGGGTTTATATCATATTTTTGCAAAATGGCAGCTTTTACCTTCTCATATTGCAGTGAATCGTCCACATCCATATTAAAATAGGCACTTCGAGCCTTACCAGTAAGAAGAGGAATGAGGTGAAAAATCCAGTCTGACTCTGGCCAGCGACAAGCAGCTGCAATTCTCTCAAAAGTGGTCAGAAAAGGGCGTCGGGGGGTTCCCCGGAGGCATCTTCCTTGGGGGGCTCAACCCGGGGTAGCGGTCATGTCCGGTTGGGGGCTCTGTTGGCTCTCAGGTGACTGTTTCCTCGCGGCTGCGTGCAGCGGGGCTAGGGGAGGGTCTATGCTGACGGACGTGGGTTACTGACCTGGTAGCCTGGCTGGCCCTGGGTGGGTCCGGGATGGGCGTGAGGTTCTGGGGGCGCTCCGTCTCTGGGCTGGGGCCCGGGCCAGGCCTCGGGGGCTTGGATCCTGGTTGGTGTGTTGCCGGGGTTGTGGGCGGGTGGGTGCATGGGAGCCCGGCCCTGGAGCGGGGTGCCGCCGGTGCGTCGAACCACCTGGGGGGCTCTTCAACTGGTGGGGGAGATGGTCACATCTTGCAGGAGCTTTCCTCTCTTCAGGAACTCTCTCTGCAGGAGGGGGAGATACAGGAGAGGTGGAGGAAGATCTCAGCCTGGGCGTTTACTGTCTTATGTAGTCTGGAAGATGAGTGGATGGTGGGGTGGGTGCAGTTTTCTCTGTGGTGGGGTTGGGTGGACTGTCCCGGGCTCTGTGGGGCCGGGAGGCGCTGCTGCACTGGGCCCCGGTCTGGATGGGCCTGGGCCCCCTTTCCCTGGCGGGTCGCGGAGTGTGGGAGTGCCTACTGGGGTCAGCGGGGGAGCTGGCCCCAGGGAGGGGTTACCTGCCCCTCCCTTCCTTCCCTCCCCATCTCCAGCTGCCTCTCTCTTCCCGCTCCACCACAACCACCCACACATGCAGGGCCTTGGAGTAGGGGTATGTCACCAGGGTGCAGAGGAGGCTACCCCCCCCCCCCCCCCCCCCCCCCCCCCCCCCCTCTGTCCCCTTCTGGCTGCCTCTGCCTCAATTTTATCCCACAACTTAGACATTCACATTATTCACACTCTCATTACACATACATATAGGATCTTGGGGGTGGGCACAATCACGGAGTCCAAATTACCATCAGGGTGTACACCTCACCCCTGGCGTCGTTGCCCACCTCTCAATTTTAAATACACTTAGACATTGAGGGCTATCAGGAGGGACTATGCGCTTACCTGCTGCTCCTTGGCAGGTAGCTCCATGCCCTCCTGGGTTTTAATTGCACCTTAGAACACACATGCATCAACACTACAATGAGCGGGTGGAGGGAGGTTTGGAGTCTTCTCCCACCCCCATTCTCTGCGGCCTGCTGGAGCGGGAGGGCTAGGTGGAGTTGGCCGTCCGACTGCGGTCTGGAGTGTGGGGCCTCCCTGCTGCTACGGAGTCGGGGTGGTCTGCCTCTCCCCACCGCAGGGAAAAGGGTAACACCACCTGGGTCTGGGTGCAGTTCCCCCCTCCAGGAGCAAGGGTACCTAGACCCGGTTTGTAGAGTACGCTTGGGGAGTGTGATCGTGTGTACAACGTCTCTTTATGTCTGTCTCCACGTTGGTTGAGTGTGGAGTGAGTGCATATGAGAGCATGAGGGGGGGAATGGATGTTTGTGTCTGTGTGTGCCTGTATGTCTGTGTCTATATGTCAGGTTGGGTATCAGACGCCACCTCTCTGGGGACACCTCAGGCCCTCCAAGGTTTGGAGGCCTATCTCCACCTACCACCACTTCCCCTGCCGGTGGCGGACTCCCTCAGGTGTCGGTGCGTTGGTGGTTCTTTGTGTCTGAGGGTGGGCGTCCAGGTACACACCGGCTCATTCCTTGGCGGCCGCTTATCGGGGCCTGGAGCCTGGGGCTCGCTCGGGCCCCTTCGGGGGTGGGGTGCCCCCGGCCTCTCGGCCTGGGGCTCGGTCACTCAGGCACAGCTGGCGGCCGGCGGAGCTCACGGGCGCATCACTGCAACTCCCCCTGGCTTCTGCTCCGCGGCAGCTGAGTGAGCCCTCATCTGGGACTCTCCTCAGCTCTTACTGGAACAGTGGCGCGGCTGCCCCTCTGTTGGTCTTCCATGGTTTCTTGTGTTCTGGGGGCCTCTGGATGTCTGGAGTTTTGATCTCCTCCATACCTGCTTCACACCCTGGAGGACGGGGCTGTGGCCCCCCCACACTCCCTAGCAGATCGTTACATGGAGAAACCTTTGGAATACAAGCGTGCTGATCCACACAGGTATGCACACGGGTGTTCACTGCTCGTAGACCCAAATTACACCTTTCTTGGCTGCTACTTCGAAGCACATCTGTCCTGCGTGCTGCACAACAACATTGAATATTTAGTATTTACTGCTGTTTACACTTAGCTAGATTAATGCGATGGTGTTGTGTTTAGTATGTTGCTTTGTTTTTTGTTTTTTTTGTCTTTTTTTGCTTGTTTTCTATTCTTCTCTCAACAGGTGATCCAGGAGATTTTTATTTTTTTTCTCCCCCCCTTTCTCACTGTCCCTCTCCCCTTCTGTTTTTCCTTTCCTTCCTCTTTCTTTCTCCCTTTCCTATCTCTCACTCATGTCTGTCCCGTCTGTAACATCTGAAAATAAAATATAATAAATAATAAAAACAAAGATCGACCAAATGGACCAATACGGCAATGCCACGATGATCCATTTGGCAAAGTAAATCCATTGGGTATCCTTGTTGGTCTTCAGACAACAATTCCGATGGCTAAAGAACCAAATGGGACAGGCGGAAAAAAAAAAAAAAAAAAAAAAAAAGTGGTCAGAAAATGTTCAACATCATCTTCAACAGTTAGTTTCTCCAGTTTAGGATGATGAATATGCACGGACTGACCTGTTAATATGGAGGCTGAGCCAGAACCCTCATGCTGAGATGTTGCTTGTGTCTGATAATCAGCTGGAGTTTCAACAGACTCTGGATTAGTTGATGTGGGCTCTGGAAGTGGGGTGGTTCTGGCCTGCACTTCCATTTGCAAAAGCCGAAACTGGTGTTGCAAACTCTTAAAACGCTGTTCTTGCAGTATAGCATCCTCTCTCTGCTTTTTATCTCGAACTTCCTGTTGTCCCATGAAAGCCTGGAGAATCCCAGCAATATCAAGCAGAGTTGGCTCCCTGGTATCCTCTCCTTCAGTGTCTCCAGCCACAACTGAAATTCCTTCTTCCATCTCCTTCTCCCTCTCTGGCAAGGCCTCTTTGGCCTCCATTTTATTTCCTCTCTTTGGGCGCACAGCATTCTGCATGGCTCAAAAAGTTTGTCAGGGGAGAAAAAAGGGCAGAAAAATGCAAAAAAAAATCCTGTCTCCTCAACTGAAGGATCCCACTCCTGACACCACATGTGATGGACCGAGTTGAAAAACAGGAGGAGCCCAGGAGTTATTAGAAAAATATAGTTTCCATTTATTTAACCCCCCAAAATTATATTTACAAGACTAATAAATGTTGAGCTCATAAAAGAGGTCAAAGAAACAAAACTGAACTCAGGCACAGACTGCAACCTTAACAAACCAAATGACTGCCCAAACATACATAATTGACCTAAACATGAAATGACATACAAGGGTATATATAATGGCTGATCAGACCATTGTGACACATGAGGGGTAACAAACAAAACACAATCATAAATCACAAACGATGCAGTACAATCTAGTTTGTTAATAAACCAAACACTAAAGAAGAAAATCAAAAACCCCATTAAACCCTAAACTCAAATATTTAATTAAATACAAATACTTTGTTTTTAAAGTAAAGAAAACACACATTCCCCCCTTCAGCAGGAAGTGGTGGTGTGGTCCAATTATCTTCCTTTGTATTTAATGGTTTCAAACCCTGGCTACCATCTTTTGTCCAGCAACTCCCAGGGATGATGGCAGGTAAGAAATAAAAAGACAAAGGTTAGTCAGAAAGCAAAGAAATGAAGTAGTATGAATACATAAGTAAACTAAATGTGCGCGCTTACAAATAGAACAAATGTATCCAAACCAATCAATAAAGTTATCGGAGACTAAAATGTATTACCATGTTCAAAATGAAGAATGAAAATACAAAAGTTACCGACTTTAGAGTGTGGCCACGGGTTTGGCCATCACACTTGGGAACTACAGATGTGAGTTGCTAAATCAAATACAAAGCATTATTCCTTCTATGTGAATAATGTTGTTTGTACATGGTCCCAGTGAACAATAACAATAACAGATAAAGGTAAGTGTTTGTTGGAATGTTAGGCTGCGTCCACACGTACGCGGGTATTTTTGAAAACTGTTTTCTTTTTTTTTAAAAATCCCCTCCACATAAATGCTAAAAACGAAATTTTGGCCATTCAGAGGTCTAGAAGCCTGGGAGGGAAAGACTAAAGATTGTTTTGTACCCTCACAAAACCTTAAGTACTTCTGAAAAGTTTTTGTTGTCCTGGTTTTTGTGTTCCTTTTTTTTTTCTGCCTGTCCCGTTTGGATCTTTAGCCATCAGAATTGTTGTCTGAAGGCCAAGAAAGACGCCAAGCAGATTTACTTTACCAATTGGATCATCATGGCCTTGCCATATTGGTCCATTTGATTGACCTTTATTACAATTATGTATTTATTTGATTTGATTTTCGGGACAGACATGACTGGGGGATAGGGCAGGGAGAAAGAATGAAAGAAAGAGAGGGAGAGAAAGAAAAAGAGGGGAGAAGAGATGGTGAGAAAGGGGGAAGAAAAAAAAAAAGAAAAAACCAAACCAAAACACCTGGATGGGGATAAGAAAAAACAGAAGAGAAAACAAACAAAAAAGAGCAACATAATAAAAACAACACAATCACAATAAACTATCTAACAGTAGATAACAGTCGATACTAAGTATTACATGTTATTGTACAGTACGCAAGATCGACAGCACACAATGTGCTTTGAGGTAGCAGCCAAGAAAGGTGTAGTTTGTGTCTGTGTACACCTGTGTGTACACCTGTGTGGATCAGCACACTTGTATTCAAAAGGTTTCTCCATGTAATGATCTGCTAGGGAGTGTGGGGAGCCATAGCCCCGTCCCCCAGGGCATGAAGCAGGTATGGAGGAGATCCAGGCCTCAGCCATTCAGAGGACCCAGAATACGAGGACCCAAGGAGGACCACCAGGGGGGCAACTGTGCCATCCTCCTGGGAAGAGCTGAGGAGAACCCCAAACGAGAGGTCACCCAGCAGCCAAGGAGCAGAGGCCAGAGGGCGTTGCAGTGACATGCCCGCGGGCTCTGTCGGCAGCCAGCTGTGCCAGAGAGGACCGGGCCTCAGGCCCAGGGGCCAGAGGCCTGAGGGCATCCCACCCCCCAGAAGGGGCCCAGCCGGGCCACAGGCGCCAGGCCCCGCCAATCGGACACCAGGAGTGAGTCGGTACATACATGAGAGCCCATCCCCACACACCACGAACCACCAACACACCAATGTCTGAGGGCATCAGCCACTGGCAGGGAGTGTGGTGAGGGGAGATAGGCCTCCATACCTCAGATAGCCTGAGATGTTCCCAGAGAGGTGGAGTCTAAGACCCAAGCTGACATATAGACACGGACGAACAGGCACACGCGGACACAAACGTGCATTCCCACCCACATACACACAAACAAATACTCGGCACTCACCCGACGTGGAGACAGACACAAATAGGCACTGTACACACACTCCCCAAACATACTCTATATCCGCCTCCTTATCTGCAGGAGCAATCCGACGGCCAGCGCCTCCTCCCAGCCCCCCAGCCCCGAGGGTTAACAGAATGCGGGTGAGTGAAGACCCCAAACCTCCCTCCACCCGCTCATATGTAGTGTTTCTGCGTGCTGTTCTAAAGTGCATTTAAAACACAGGAGGGCATGGTGCTTCCTGCCAGAGAGCAGCACGGCTCCTCCCGAAAACCCTCAGTGTCTATATGAATTTAAAATTGAGGGTAGGGCACCAGCGCCAGAGGTGGGTTTGAATACACAAACCATTCTCTGGACGCTGTAAAATGTGCCCACCCCCAAGGCACTATATGTATGTGTTATGAGAGTATGAGTAATGTGGTTGTCTAGGTTGCGGAATAAAATTGAGGCACAGGCGGCCAGAAGGGGACAGAGAGGGAGTGCCTCCCCTGCACCCTGGTGACACACCTGCCCAAGCCCTGCGTGTGTGTGGGTGTGGAGGAAGTTTTCAAGTGCCTTCAACATTTCAAATGTTCTTAACTAAAGACAGTATTTTAGGTGTAGGCCAGGGGTAGGCAACCTTTCTGATGATGAGTGCCATCTAAAATTTCCTCAGAAGTCAATGTGCCACATGATTGCATTAGCAATACATTTAATAACGCCCTATATTAACAGCTACACACTATATAGAACAACTTTATAGAATTATATCTGTTGGCAGCTATCAGCGAATAGTTATCAGCTATTTTGAAACAAAAAAAGACACTTTTTATCCATAACAAGAACTCCATAACAGCAAATGAACTGTACAACAGAAAATACAAATGCTATTTATGGTCTCCTCACAACAATGATAAGAAAAATAAACTGGACCAATATGGCATGTTTGTTAATACAGAGATACACATGTTAATGTGATCTCTGGTCTCCCACTCAGAGACACAGGTCTCCGAGTGTCCAGCATTCAGACGGCTGCCTGAGGACACACATGTGAGAGAAAATCTGCTCACACAGATATGTAGAGCCAAATACTGTCAATAAGGCCTCTGCAATGTTCTGAAGACAGTTAAGCTTGTCAGGTAGTGATTTCCAGCAGGTGAGGAACACGCACAGCTATGGATTCCAGCTGTGTTTGTAGTTCTGCAACCTTTGACCCCCACAGACTTGAGCTTTTCAGTTCAATCAGCTGCATTTCGATGTCCTCTGTGTCCAGTCAGTTAATGCGAGACAAACCCAGCTGCTCATTAAAGCTTTCTGGTTTGATCAGAAAAGAAAACATTGGTCCATACACCTGAAAGTCCCGAGAACGCACTGTGAATTCTATCTCGAGTCTTCGGATGTATCCGTGTATTTCCGTGGTGCTGATGCTGCGTTGAGCGGACAGCTTATGATGCATTTGAAGTGTTAGAATGTGGAAATTTCAACATCGCTTGAAAAAGCTGCCAGCTAACAATGTCCCTCCCACCGGTAGGCTAAGTTATTTTTAGGCAATTACAAGTTGAATCTGGTAGTTGGAGTTGTTAGCTAAGATACCGTCATTAAGAAGCGGCACAACTAATGTGTCTATGCGAGCTAATTTGCGATGTGCACCGGTGGCGCGGCCATTTATTTTTTAATGTACCTTCTCAAATTAATTCACTGCGTGTCGTGCCCAGGGCTGGACTGGGACAAGAAATCGGCCCGGGCATTTTGACTAGAGACCGGCCCACCAGGTATTAAAGCCATAAAGCCTTTGAATGAAAACAGATGCTGTTGTGACAGTGATGTATGCTGTCTTGTTGGTATATTTATGATTTCTATACATTTTACATCAGATAAAAGCTTTGGTTGTAAGATTCAGATAATTATTTTTTAAAAGCTAGACATTTTAAATGAGAATAAGAAAGAAAAGTATTTCTTTGTGCCCCCCTCTCCCTGTTAATGCCCTACCTGCCCCCTTGGCCACACTTTGCTAGATCCGCACCTGCACAGTTACCAGCTGTCAGCTACGTAAAAAAGGATCCTGATGTTATTTCTCAGAAACAGTTCATAACTTCCCTTCAACTCATTCATGTCACCTAAAAGGTAAACCTGTTCCTCCGTCACCTGTTCAGCTTTGATGATTCAGTAAGGACATCTCCTGGTTCCATCTTCATGTTTCCCTCTCACCAGATAACCAAACCGATATCATGACCAGCAGCTTTTACAGCTGTGGCCCCAGCAAACATCAGCGGTACTAGAAATTAATATTAAATAAATTCTAACAACAGCTGATCAAGCTTAAACGTGCTGCTGTTGTTTAGCGCGACATCCGGCGGTTTCCTCTTTCTGGCGAAAAGTGGGCGATAAACAAACAAAAGAGACGGGACTTGCGACAAAAATGCAGATCAGCTGATCATTGATCTGTTTCATGATTGAAGTAGCAACAGGAGAGGGAGGGGGAGAGAATGAGAGAAGAAGAGGCAGCTGACAGCATAAAGACACAGAATAAGCTTTGTGTCTTTTTCCATTGTAGCTGAAGTACGGGACAAACTGCGTTCCTTCTCATGCGTAATATTTTCTCTGAATGAGGGACCATTCCAGTGGTTGGCAACTCTAACTAACCTTAAGAATAAAATAAAGTTCACTATCTGTACCATCATAGCACCGATGGCCAGTTCAGCTATGGTTGTGCCATCGGTTAACCCTTCGCGTGCCAGCTTTGGCACGCATGCCCAGGGTTGCTGGCCCCTGTTGTAGACTCAAAACTTAGGAATGAAGAAAATGCATACAGCATATATAAATTTTAAATTTATATACTTATATACTTTTTAAAAAGTACATTTATTCAAAACCGACGACAGGATTTGGGTTGTGACAGCATCTGTGTTTAATGTCACGAATGTAGAAGCCACATCTGAAGTTCAAGTTAAATGCAGGGACAGTAACTGTGTGTGTATATGTAAGTGTAAAAACTGCAAATAGTCAGATTAACAGCAACAGTATTTTGTCTCCATCTGCCACTGCAGAAATTAATCTCATTTAAATAATAACGTGACGCACAGTGTCACATCAAAAAAGGCACACACCTTTGATGTTGCATGACTAAATCTCTGTTTTCCTCGTCCACACGTAAATGCGAAAACTGTGTTTTCGAAAATCTCCACCCTGGCAGGAGTTTTTAAAAATCTCTGTTTTCAGTGATCAAAAATGCCATGTAAGTGTGGACGAAAGGTGCAAACCCATAGAAAAATCCTTGCAAATGGATTCAAAGGTGCCAAGAAAAATAGAGGTTCCATCTCCAGATAAATTGTTGAGAAGACATAGTGTTTGAAGGGCTATCCTCTCCTTATCAACCAAGAAGCTCCACTGGAGACATACCAACCATCTGCCCTGCTTCCTTCGAAGGGAAGGTTCCTGGGACTGAAAACCCACTTTATTCACTAGGTCCTCACAACAACTAATAATCTATCAAGACTTTTACAGAGTTGCCACTGAACTGAATTTTAATGAGCCTGAATGAATAAGTCTTTAATCTTTGTGAACTTTGTGGAAAAAAAACATTTTGGAAAAAACATTAACACAAAAATAAATTAACTAATCTGGATGATAAATCAAGAAGTGTGTGTGTGTGTGTGTGTGTGTGTGTGTGTGTGTGTGTGTGTGTGTGTGTGTGTGTGTGTGTGTGTGTGTGTGTGCAAAATACGTCTGTGCATGCAAATGTATATCTGTGTGTGCTAGGCTTGCTCATTCCACACTAGCAGATGGACAGTTTGAATAAATAAATGTTGCGCATGGCATGATTGCTCGCTCTCCTCCCTTCTTCCTCTGTCCATGGCTACATGAAGGCCAAGTCATGTGCTGACTCTTTGCTTTCAGGGGCCTTTTGTCTGGCTTGGCACCAGAACAGATTCAATCATGTCTGAAGGTCAAGATGTTAAAAAGCGCCAAGTTTCCTCCTGTTTCTCTTTGTGTGCGTGTGTGAAATAACTAGAATCTATGTCATGAGAAAAAAAGAGAAACTTTCAGAACAGAGGAAATCATTCTGCAAGTAAACATTTCCTCATTTTTCTAGGAAAAGATGCATGCAGTGAAAGCATTGCTGGACATAAACACACACCCACCAGTCCATACAAATCACACAGCATAGAAGTGGAAAAACATCAACAGTGGACCTAATAATTATTTTGGATTTCATTGGATCTCAGTTCACAAGCTGGCGCTGCTTCCATATATCGACATCTATCATTGTATAAGGTATTGAGTGAAATTACCACATTAGTGAATAATATTTAAGATGATATGATGATGAGAAATAATAGGAAAGCAAATACTTTGGAGGACAGCAAATACCCTTAGAAACATTAAGGGCTTAATTTAAAAATCAATTCGAGCGCTTTTGTTTGGAAAAAATCTGAATCAAACAAAAAACAGTGCTTTCGTTTAAGCGAGGGGCTAAGTTTTAGAGGTGTTGCAGTTTCCGCATGCTGAACCTCTTATTTTATAGTAGTGTTTCATTTGCAGTGAGCCTCTTTCCACAACATGTATTATTCATCAGCAGAAGCATGATTTGGAGGTAATTAAGTGCCCGGTAAAAGACAAACTTCTGAGGACCAAAGACACATTTTCTTGTTTTACTATATTTTAGAGACACTTGTAACCTAAAATATGTCCAAGAAGTTTCTTGGTTTAGAAAATTGGCAGCTTGGAGCTAAGAGAAGAGTGTGTAGTGCTGGACAAGCCAATCTGTCTTAAGCAACGGGGTTGAGGATTATTGAAGTGTGTGTGTGTTGGGAGGACTGGGTAGATTAACATTCCAGGGGGAATTTTAACACTCTGGGCGACAAATTTGCAACACTGTTCCCCCTCATGCTCCTCCTGTGTGCTAAGCCCAGGACCCCAAGTTAAGGGGAGGTCATCTGGAAAGACCAGGGGGAAAAAAATCCAGTCTTCCCTAAAAGCTGTCGGACTTCACTAAAGACAAGGAAGAAAGTGTGTGTGTGTAAGTCTGTGTAGTGGGGAGGAATTAACCAGCAGTGGGAGGAGGAGATATGTTTTTTGGTCTCCCTGTTCCCACCAGCTGAAACAGAGCCTTTTTATTGGAGGTGGGGTTTCTTTCTTTTTTGTTGAGGATTTGATGTTGGAATTTAAATGAATACAGTTATCACCAACGGCATTTTGCAGTTTTGGAAGAATGCTCTGTTATTTATCTTATGTCACACTATGTATGTATGTATTCACGTTTGTACATCCTCTGTCTCCCTCTAGAAAAGTTGATCAATCTTGATTAAACTTTGCATAAATATTACCAAGGGCACTGGTAGTGCCAACATATTGCATATATAAAATGCATTTGACAGTTCGATTGAGCATCAAATACCATTTCAAGATTAGAATAGTGTGTCACAACATATCAAATGATGGTAGCATATGTACACATGTTTGTATGTTTGCTAGTCACCTTTCAGGCTGAAAGCCTCCCACATCACCTCCTTTTTAGGCACATCACCTAAAAACCTCACACAAGGTTGAATATTGGTGACCTTGAGGTCAAGGTCGCAGGTCAAGTCAATGCAATAACTGAGATTTTGCCTAGATTTTCCAAATTGATACTCTAATTCGACATCAAGGTCAAAGGTCAAGTTTTCAGAAAATCTTGTGAATGCGGTACCGCAAGTCACCTAAAATTTTTAAATTCATATCATAGGTGTCTGAGGACTAGTACTAGGAGCCTGAGGGGTAGGACTATTTATGTAATGAGAGGAGAGACGTATGTGTGCGTTTGTAGGAGACACTTTTGCAGTTTTGCTACTAACAAAAAGTGAAATTGCCTTTTGATAAGACCTGTGTTGTGGATTTTTATGTAGCAGCTAACCCTTGAGAATGATAGAAAGTCTAAAAAAAGTATTTAAGTATTCAGATTTTAAATGGCCAAAGAGTCCAGAAATTTAGCAGAGATTGGGATGAGCCCAAAAAAGTCATATTTAAATCCACTTCTGTAGATAAGTGACTGTAACTGAGCTACCTCCTCCAGACTCTGTGTACTCATTAAACCTTGCCCCTACTAACTAACCAGTGGTGTTTGCAGTCATACTCTGATCTGGAATGCTGCAAATATCAGCTATGAAGCTGCTGTGTGTAGTCAACGTGTCAGCCTTGCAGTGTGGAGCCATGAAGAATATCTCTGCTGCTCTCCCGCAGCAGGCGTGGGAGACAAGACACCAAAGTGTCATCAGCTCCACACCAGAAATCCCAAGTATCTAAATAAAGTATAAAGTCTAGCATTGGCATACAAACAGATAAGCCCTCTCAGTCCACTCCCACAACCACGCTAACAGTATCCTGACACAAGAGTTAGATGCAGCATTTTTAGCACATCTGTGGGCAACATCTCTTAGAGTGTGTCTGGAAAGCTTGTCCCTCTGTTGTTATTCTTAGAATTTAGATGATGAATCGAATGTTATGTAATTGGAAAGGAAAATTCTGCAAGAGTCTGTCATCTGAACAAAATTTCAAAGTATTCCTCAAAGGCAGTGATGAGAGATGAGAAGGGTCAACACGTCAAAGCCACAGGAGCCAGATGAAAAAGGCAAGGGCACGCAGATTTACACAAAATGAACACAAAAGGTACCCACTTCGCCACACATACTAACACACAAATCCTCACCTACACACATATTTCAGCACTACACATGCTGTATCATCATAATGGAACTCAATTTTTGCTTCCCCTTTCCCGGCTTGCTCGAACAGCTGCAGTCAAGTGGTTAAAACAGTGGGTAGCGAATATGAATTTGTGTCTACAGCTACAGTATGTGTATATGTATGAGTCTGGTAGCTGTAACACTGGGATTGTTCATTACAAAGTGTAGGCCGCAGGGCTCCAGCAGTTGGAACAAGCTGTGCAACACATACCAGGGGAAGTTCAGGGAAAAAAAAAGACAAGGCCAGAGTGTGGGTCAGCATTTAGTGTTTGGGTTGAGGCAGCATTCTCTAAACTTCGTGCGGCCATGACAGGGAGGGGAAAAAAAAAACAAACAAAAAACTGCTGCTGTTGCACAGCATCCCGAGAGAAATCGAGGCTTATTATGATCACAGTACCTGTGGCTGAATTTGTCTTTTAACATATATATTTCAGATATTACATAATTAAAGGGCTGTCGAAACTCTTTAAACAAGCAAAAATATGTATTATGAATTTATCACAGAAAACAAACTCTCAACCATCAAATTCCCTAGCCAGATTTACAAAATGGACTGCAATAAATAGGAAAACAGTGGTTTAACCATTCCCCTACGGGTAAGGTATGACCAAAGGGTAGCCATCATAGATGAAAACTTGGCATGTTAGATGTGCTACCTAAGGCTGGATCCCAAAGGGTGTCAATCTCCAGGTGGTAAAATGTCTAAATGTTTTTTGTCTCCTTGTAACAACACCAGGTGGGATAAATTTTTTTATAACTTATCCGTTTAGATACTGGAGTTAGGGGTGCACACCCATGGGCACCGTTTATTTTGAAGGTGTCCTGACACAGGCAGCTGGACGCTGTGTCTGCTGCACATCACCAAAGTCGGACCTTTTTCACTGAGTTTGTGTCCGTTTCTCATTTGATATAACAAAATTGACCTTAGACACATTTTTTTCCCATCTTGCAACTGTTTCTGTCTTCAAAGAATTCAATGAGGTGGTACTGTTGTTGAAAATGTAATATGATTGGCTTTAATTTATGTTTGACAGCATCTTGTTGTTTTTGGTGCCTTCCCCTTGATGAATATGTGGAAAGCCTAAGGCAGGGAGTCGTTATCTTTACATCTGCAGGTGCAAGTAGTATCAAGCCAAAGACTCTTTACTGCATTACATCATCTAATCAGTCCCTAAAAACTGTAAACACAGCCTGATAAAAACCTGTTTAAATATCAACTTCATATTAGAGTTTACACATTTTGCCTGCAGTAATTTTCTAACATGCATATAAAATGTGTTAAGAAATAACTTTCCAGTTTTCCTTTAGAAAGACTTTAAGGTACCTTAAATCTCCCAACCTGCTAACTTTTTATTGTAAAAGACAGACAAATAAATGCAGACAAACCACTGCTTTTGACTGAGCAACTCAACAGAGATGTCCTCTCAAAAAAGTGAAAAAATTAGTAAGAATACTGCGCAAAGTGAAAGATATTCACTCACACTGAGTGTGTAGTTTTCATGGAAAAGTTGCGGACAAAGAAACACTACAAGCACGAGCACACACCTGTCCAAACACAGGCTTTGTCACAACTGTGTGTGGACATAACGTGACTGATGGGTCACTCATTTCCAGGCTTGAAATACAGTACACAAGGTTTAAATTCTATTTTTTCAAATATTTCACACATTTATCATGTTCAGAATTTAAATTGTAAACTTCCAAATGGGTAACACGCCTTGTTGTTTGCTATGAGTATACCTCACACGAAGAACATAAATAAATTCATCATTATTAAAACCTCAGTGTGCAAAACACATATGCATGTTTATTGCAAGTATTCATTATGTGGACATTACACGTTAATCACAAGTTATCTAATTAGCTTATTCAACATTAAGTTTTTTTAATTTTGCAATTAAAAGAAATCATTATTCTGTGCTTAGCAACGGTGGTTAGAATGCTGCCTTGACAGTCTATGCCAAATGAAGCCATGCTACAGTAGCAAATATATAAAATGAAAATGTTTCATCTTAACTCACAGTGACTTAATATATTCAGCAGAAGGTAAAATGCTGTGTTATAAACAGTGTTGGGACTAACGCGTTATTAAGTAACGCGTTACAGGAACTACGTTATTATTGTGGTAACGAGCACGGTAACTAGTTATTATGCCAAAATCAGGAACGCGTTACTCGTTACTGGGATTTAGATAGGGTCGTTACTCGTTACTTCGTGTGGTGGCATCGCGGAGTTTCCACAGATTCAGTAACATTAGCAAGTGGTGGAGGCAGCAGGTGGATGAAGGAAAAGGGACGCAGAAGGAAAAGAGACCCTAGGCGGCCGCCGGTCCAAGTGTGAACTGAACTTCAGGTAAGAAGTTATGACCTGCAGTCTATCTGGGTCAGATATGAACCAAGTTTAGGCGGAGTTTATTTTCGTTATTCTGACTTTTTCCGTACTGCGTGCTAGCTAGCATGACGGAGTTTCTACACAGCTGGGTGGTGCTATGAAGTTAATGATGTTGAACCTTATTTTGTTCATAAGTTATTAGAGTTGCCAACCGTCCCGTCTGGTATTCAGAGAAAATATTACGCGTTTCTTATTGAGGTGAAAAGGAACAGTTTGTCCCGTAATTCAGCTACAATGAAAAAGGCACAAAGCTGGAGTTATTCTGTGTCTTTGCTGCACAGCTGCCTCTTCTCCTCTCATTCTCCCCCCTCCCTCTCCCGTTTCTACTTCAATCATGAAACTGATCAATGATCAGCTGATCGGCTCTCTTGTTTGTTTATCGCCCACTTTGCGCAGAAAGAGGAAACCAGCGGATGTCGTGCTAAACAACAGCAGCACATTTAAGCTTGATCAGCTGTTGTTAGAATTTATTTAATATTAATTTCTAGTATCAGCTGATGTTTGCTGGAGCCACAGCTGTAAAAAAAAGCTGCTGGTCATGATATGGTTTGGTTATCTGGTGAGAGGGAAACATGAAGATGAAACCAGGAGATGTCCTTACTGAATCATCAGAGCTGAGCAGGTGATGGAGAAACAGGTTTACCTTTTAGCTGACATGAATGAGTTGAAGGGAAGTTATGAACTGTTTCTGAGAGACAAATAACCCCAGGATCCTTTTTTAGGTAGCTGACAGCTGGTAACTGTGCAGGGGCGGGTCTAGCAAAGTGTGGCCAAGGGGGCATGTAGGGCATTAACAGGGAATGGGGGGCACAAAGAAATACTTTTCTTTCTTATTCTCATTTAAAATGTCTAGCTTTTAAAAAATAATTATCTGAATCTTACAACAAACGATTGATAGATTGATGCATATATACCATCAAAACAGTGTACATCACTGTCACAACAGTGTTTGTTTTCATTCAAAGGCTTTATGATTTTTCCTATAATGGTGGGCCAGTTTCTAGTCAAAATGCCCGGGCCAATTTTCTTTCCCAGTCCAGCCCTGTATGCAGCTCATCTGCAGTCTGGTGTTACCTACATCTTCCTATTCAGAAGGCAGAATTTCTGAGTTCTGAGTACAATCGAAAGCACCACGACTGCAGTTTTTGTGTTGGATGTAAAAGGCGCAGATGACTCTGTGACGTAGGCTAGAATCATGGCAGCAGTCAATGACGGTCCAGGCGTGGGATTTCTCTCGTGGAAATATGCACGTTATCATATCCTTTCTATTGGTAGGTGGCACAGTGCACTTGTGGCAAGTAAGCAAGCTAGAAGACTGGCAACGTTATGGAAGAAACACATTAACAAGAGAATTCTGAGTAAAACCAAAGTTACTTTCCCTAGTAACTAGTTACTTTGAAAGTAACGAGTAACTTGAAGTAACTGAGTTACTTTTGAGAGAAGTAACTAGTAATGTAACTAAGTTACTATTTTAAAGTAACTTACCCAACACTGGTTATAAACCAACAACTAACTATGAAACAGAGATACCTGGAATGAGGTTGGCCACCTGTGACTGAGTTATTAATAAATGCTTTCACTCATGCTGCCATTATCACGAGACTAATACTGTTATTAATTTATCCATTTCATTTCTATCCATTCATCAGAGGAACTGTTCTGTAAATGTAAGCTGATGATGGGTAGGACCTGACGTCAGCAGTAGCCATGCTCTCGGGGAGCTGCACCTCTCATTTTTAACTTCTAGTTTGATTCTAATGACTCAACAAGCTTATTTACTTTTGCAATGTAGAAAAAATAACATTAAGCACAGCACTAAGTTTTTAGTATGAATTCACTAAAAGGCAGTGGAGGTTTTCTTGTATTCGAGCGTGGTTAAGAGACGTCAATCACACCATAATGATGGTGTATGTATGTATTTATGTTTGTATGTTCCCTTTTGCAAGTAATTTCTCTGACTCCTATCTGTTTTCTTTTTTCTGTGCTATCTAAAGTGCAATCAGGTTTTCATATTTTTAATAAGCTTAAGACTTAAAGAAGAATAAGAAAGACATAGTCGAGCAGACATGTGTCATTTGCTCATCACACGCTAAATACCACTCATATGTACAGTTAAGGGTTGGCATTTGCTATTTTGGTGTTTTAGAAAGGTCTCTTCACTTACACATGCAGGTAAATGTCATGTGACATGCTCTAAAATGACTTCTGGGTCATCCACAGTCAATCTCCAATTTTCCGTCTACTGCCTCCTTTAGGCAAGCTCTTTAAACTTAGCAATTGTTGAAATATCAGCCACTCCCCTGTCTAGCTATAGCCATGTTCCTCTAAGCCCTTTAGAACACACAGTCGATGGAATACCCGGGCATAAAACAAAGGTTAACTATGAGACTATGGTGTTACACACTCCAGGCCTGTGTACCTGTGATAGACTGAATCAAGACCACTCTAGACCTTTTCAGACCTACCGCTATGAAAAGCGCTTGGCGTTAAGCGCTGGCAGTTTCCGGCATTCAGCGTGGTTTCTGCCTCTCTTGTGTGTGCTGGCTTTGACTTCTCAAGATTCGTATCTGAATGCAGTGCTGCATTCCTCCCTCTGTTTACACAGGGATTGTGTGCGATATGTCCATAATTGTTTGGGGCTTTGGGAGATTTTCTTCTCTGTGGTGGTTTTGTCTTACTGTATCCCCACTAATTATTTTAACTTTGTTATCAGCATGTGGTTCGGTGTTGTAATTGCTGTTATAGACTTGCAAATGGATACCATGATACTTAGAGGCAAACTTTGTCGAATTGGACTTTGGATGTTTGTTACAGGCTTGTAGTTGAATTTAAAGTAATGCACTGCAGGTGAGAAACCTGAAACAAAAATAAATTGACTTCCCAAAGTGATCTTAAGTACACTGACTTCAGATTTGTATCATAATTCCCTCTATACTTCGTTTGATAAAAACATTACTTTTCATGACAGATAGGCAAATCTATACTGGATTGTATAGTTTGAATGCATTTCTTATGGTTGTCATTGAGTCTTAAACGGAGTACAAATCCAGGAAGATGTATTAAACTTCGCTCCTGGTTCTCTTTAAGCCACACTCATCTCAAGGTTGTCTCACTGGACAGGCAATGAACCCGGTGACGACGGTGGATCAAGAATCCTCCTGGTGGTATCATGATGGCAGTACTGAACATCAAGAACAAGTACTTTTGTGAGACGCAGAAGGCTGGTTGGTGTGGCGGTGGAGTAAATGATCACCATATGTGCTCCGTACAGGAAGCTGTTGTTTTATTTTCAGCCTTTTTTCCCTTTCACTTGGTATTTGGTTAGGTATAGAGTAAGATCACGTTTGGGCTCAAATATGCCCATTCAGTAAGTTTAACACATTGTAAATGCCCCTAAAGCCATAAAATAGCCTTGACCAACAATGTTGTCTGGTTAATGTCGCTTTGAATGTACTGCATGTTGGCTGAAGTCCAAATTCACTTTACCTCAGTGACCTTGATTTCAGGGTCAGTGCTGCTGTGCCAAATTGTGGTTGTCTTTAACTTAGAATTTAGAATATTTACAATTAGTTTGAGTATGCTGTGCGTCATTTACTTTCAAAGACACTGATTGCGTGATTACTTGCTCCCTTTTTCAGTAATTAAGTAGTCAACCACAATCTTACAACCTACCATGCAGAATATCACAGTTTTAAAGCTGCTAAATCTGATACTCCAGTCAGAACCTCCTAGCCATTAACTTGCAGTTAGTCATACATGTTTACAGCCATTGCATTTAAGAGCTCAGAGAAAACATGCCTTCCTCTGGTTAATAAAAGCTCTTAAGGAAGTCCAGACATGCTTCGACCTCCTTGGAGTTTTATGTTGTAATAAAACATGTTTACATGCTTTTCGCCTGTTTGGAACCCAGGGGGCACAAGGGTGGAAAGGTTATCACGACCCACCATCTGCCTCAAGCTTCAAAGGAAGCTTTTTTTTTAATGTTCTGATGTAAGATGCTTCTGATTTATTACATTTTTACTTTCTTTGATTTGCCATCCTCATCTTTCACAGAAGTAGTTGTTTCGGGAGCATCTCATGTTGAGAGTGGGACATACATTGTACCTGGTATTTGTAAGAAAGCTTTTCTTTAAATGTCTTTGAAGGATTTCTTACAAAGATCAATTATTGGATTTGTCTGGCTTCTTCTGAGTCCTCCAGAGGAAAGCTAAATGTTTTTGGCCAACAGATATGGGATTATGAATTCTTTTTGAAAGCAGTTCTCATACCTTTCAGCTTGACTTACTATATACCGGGCCTCTATCTTAGCTCTAACATATATTTCCTAATTGTTCCCATTAAGATAGCTCTTTGCTGATTCACTTTTTCATTTTTCTTGCTTTTCTCATATATTTCCCTCAATCTCTAAGGTTACCCTTTGTGCCCTGACACACATCATTGTCATCATTTTATTAGTACCCCTGCTTAAGATTGGCTTCCTGAAGGGAGCGCAAAGGTTCCTCTGCATGGCTGGGCCCATCTGTAGTGTGGCATAATGATTTTTTCACGCTGCATTAAGTTAACACTGTGTTGCCAGCAAAGCGGGCCAAGACCCAGTTTCTAATTGGACTAAGAGAGAGAGAGAGAAGCAGAACAGTGACAAAACACAGCATGAGGCACATTTCAAACTTATATGTTAGCTCTCTTTTTTCCCCTTGTAGACATTTGCATACCCTCTCTCGGAATTTCTACATATTTCTACCTTCTAATGTTTCAAATCAGTGTTCAATATTTAGCCCAATATGTTGTAATTATGTGTCTAGGTTGGTAATTGGGAAATGTAATAAATGACTGATATCCAGCTTTGTTTACACCCCAGAGAGAACTAAACTCAGTGTCAGTTGAGGGTTAGCAAGATTAGACTTATGGGACTGAGGCGCACAAAGTCAGGTCACAGACGAGCAACAGATAGATGGATCTCTCTTTCTTTATATGGGTTGGGCTGAATCTTTGGTTTCTACTGTTTCATCAGATTTTGAAAGCACCTAAAATGACCTAAAATGCATGCATGGCTCATGGCTTAAGCATACCTACTTTCTAAGATGACAATATTGGTGTGACACATTCTAATTTGATCTTTACCAGAAGGCAGCCTCCAAGCCTTGCTTCTACTGGAGGACCCTCAAGGCCCGTCCATTTCTACAATGAACCTGACTTCCTGATTATAGACAGTTGTGCACAAACTGACAAGCAGACTAATCTCTTCTCTAACGCTCATGTGCGCTCCATCTGATTAGGCAGAAAGTGAAGCTTTAGATTTCCAATTGAGGTAGACTTCAATCCTCATCTATGGACGTTACCTATATAGAGCAGGGAGTAGAGTTTTCCTGTTGTGTCAAATAGGAGCTGGTATGATTGATTCAAGAATTTAATCAACATGTCTCCTGGGTGGAGGTTAGAGGTTTTGCATATCCACTGGGCGAGGCAAAACACAGAGCTGAAAGACTCTAGCAAAATAATACATCTCGTCTAGCCCGTGAACACCGTATAGGGTCCCTTATAGTGATTGAAAAACTTCGATGGGGAGCAGGATTTCTGGATTAACTTGCTTAACTGACTAGCACCTTGATCCTGCACTCGATAAGTGGCAGAAATGGATTGCCGGGATGGATGATCCTCTGAGTGTCTTCACACAATTCTTTTATGTCAAGATTCATTAACAGCTCAGTGTAAGCAACAACTAAGGCTCAGGGAACAAAGGACTCGTGCATTGTTTTGTGATTCTGGAATTATCATCGCTCACATATTCTAAGACCTACTGTAGTGTCCTAACACCGCATATATTAACCTATTCACTAAGATATTGTTCTGCTTCACCAGAAAGATTTCTCTCTAAAAATTGCTTGCTGTTTTATTATTTCTTGTTGTTTTATTTTAAATCTCTACTAGTGTTAGCTCGAGCTGCTGTGTGGCTAAAATCTCAGTTTTGCTACGGTCAGTTTTCAGTTAGAATCCATTGCCTTGTCTGGGATTAAGGTCATTGGGCTTTTGAAAATTTGAGTTTATTTTATTTATTTAGGTCCATGTTCAAAAAAACATCTCATACTGTACAGGCACACACTGGATTAGCTGTTTTCCAACTGCAATTCCTGGGTATCTGCAACAGTAAAAAAAAATATTGCCAAATCACAACAACAGTTGCCTGGAGCCACTTAATATTGTAAGGTAGAGACCCCCAAACCATAATAATAGTATAGTTCCAGTGTGGTGGGTCACACTGGCCGTCTCGGCGTGGTCACTGTAGGGATGAATGGTAAGTTGATATTGGTTCTTATGTAGTGCTTTTCTACTCTGCTTGAACACTTAGAGTGCACCATACTGAAAGGCTCATTCACTTGCAGTACATCTCACACACATTTATAAAAGTACTTTTTCTATGTTTTCTACATAACATTCACACTGCATCAGGAGCAGCTTGGGGTTCAGTTCTTGCCCAAGGACATTTTGGCATGCAGACTGGAGGAACCAGGGATCAAACCACCAACCATCTGACTGGCAGGTGACCGACCTGCTAGACTGCGTCCACAGCCACCCCTGAGGTAGAAGAGTGCTTTTGCCATGGAGGGCATGCGTGGTCTGGAAGAATGTTTAGGTTGGAGGTATCAGAAATAACATGTGGATTAAAGTCAAGATCTACGGTTTCCAGCAGTAACTTGTATGTGCATTTGTATTTGGTTCAAGAAGATTAGAATCACAGACTTTAGACTTTCAGTATTTAGCCCTTTACCACAATGAATTCAGATAAGTTATTCAATTATCATTTCAAAATCAGGCTTGGCTTCTTGGTTGGGGTCACTGCGCAGTCAGCTTGAGTACCATTCAGAGCTCGGGGCTACACGCTTCTAAGTTTGTGTCAGCCTGTTTTCTTTGCAGATGCTTGGTGAGATTTGATGCCCTGCTGGCAGAAGATAGCTGTTTCTGGCCTGAATACAGTTTATTTTTGTAAAGAATAAGCTAGAAGACCTCTACCTGATGACCTGTGAGGCCTAATGGGGTAATAATCAATGAGTAAGTTGGATATGTACTCAGGGGTTAAACCAGCGAAGTATTAAAAGATTTTGAAGGTGATTCAATATTGGAAGGCAATAAAGTAACATCAGTATATTGAAGTGCATGTAAGAACCCACGCTGGCGCATAATGAATGTGCTAGAGCTGTTCAGCTGTAGTAATTTAACGTGCTTCAGATGAATGGATGAACAAGCTTCTAGGCAACAGTTTGGGATATAATGCTGTAACTTTTATTTAGTTTTAGGAGGTACAAAAAGCTGCTCATTTTTTTTTGAGTCAGTTTTTTAAGTCAGTAACAAAAAAAACCCTGAAAAAAAGAAATCAATTTACACTTGATGCCAAGGGCGAATTGATTTTTTCTGACTTTTTCGATCAACAGCAACAACTTTACTCTGCTTATCTCTAAGAGTAGGTAAATAGAGACATCCAGCAATTAATACAATCAATCCAGCTGACTAGGTCGTTAACAGAACTGAAATCATTAGAGTAATGTAAAGCAATCGGTGCATCGTGAACATTAATAATGTGTTGTGTTACTGTGCTTTTAATGATATAAAACAGTTGTAGAGATTAAAGAGCAGTGGACTGAGGACTGATCATTATGGAACCCCAGAGAGATTTTTTATTGATTTTTTTTGTGAAACACCAAAGCTCCTTTCTAGTTAGCAGGATGAAAAATTAAGAACGGGATCTGCTGAAAAACAGATGGATCTGTATTGCACATACCAAATTGAAAGACATTTATCCACCCAAGTATGTGGATTTGAGAAGGTAGAGTGTAAACTAGCCTGTAATAATTACAGGCAAATTTTTGTTTTATGTTTAAGAGAGGCTCGAGAGAACCTGGGAAACGGCAGCTTTGGGGGAAGTGTTATAAACGCATTTACCCAAAACAGATGCAAAGCAGTGAACTGTGTCTTCAGTAGGAGTAACACCGAAGCTAACAGGTGAGAAAATGAGCAAATGTTTAGTTGCGATGTGCAGTAACCAAAAAGCCCCCAAAGAAGCCTGTGGTTTTTACCATCAGTGTGCACTGAACCGAAACTTTTTGTTTTTTTGGATTTCTTGGTTGTTTAATAAGCTACTTTTATTCTGACACTTACAAAAAAAACACAGATTAAGCTCAAAGATGGAGGGGAAGTGATGAAGGCCACCGGTGCCTTATTTTCCACTCCCTTCTATCCCACTGCCTCTTGCCGCTCCTAGGATCTTCATCCTTCTTTCTGAGTGAACACCTTGTGTCTTTTTCAGGTGATAAATGCTTCTTCCCTCACACACTGTCTGAATTTGGACACTCTTAAATTACCCCAAGCTGCGGAAAGGAAAAGAAAGAGAAACTTAAAAATAGCTTTTGGACTGGACTTTTTTTTAGGTTAATGGTTGCTCCACACTTACTCTGGTTCAGCCCCCCTCCATGTCACCCTTCCTTCACTCCCTTATTCCCTGCCTCGCACCTTTTTCTCCCTGCTTCATATACGACGCGAGGAGGCGGATTATTGATGGCAATTCTGGAGACCTCTGGAACTTCCACACACACTCACACCATTTTCCGCACAGGCTTCATCTTTCTTTCACTTCCTGTCCTCCGGCTCTCACATGAATAATGTTGTCTCTAAGCTAGAATGAGGTCAGGAAAGTAATGGCGAGACATATTGCGCAGTTAAGACTGTCTGCAAATGGCCCATCAATAATCAAAGGCCAAGCATTAGCAGATGCAACATTGTGTCTGTGTGCACATATATATTTATATAATTTTCTTATCATAAATAGTCGGTCCTATTGATTATTTTATAAGCCCTTTGGTTGTGAGTGAAATAATTAATTGATGTAGCAATATAACCAAACAAGAAAAGCAAATACTGTTGGCATGAGTAGAATCCTAAAGTGCTGCCCTGGAAATAACTTTTTGTCGAAAGACTCCGACTATGATGTTTTCCACTGGGGCATTCGCCACGTTCGTTGAGAAAACATATATTTCACAAAGCACTTACCAGAGGTTGTGGCCACTCGCGCTGCAGTGCCAGCCAAATGAAGGCCCCCTGTTCGGCAGTTAAAGTGATGAAGAGCCCGTGGCTCCTCTAGGGTCTGTTTGACCTCCCCTGATGGCACATCGGGAACACAACTTGTCATCAAAGTTTGTTTCAGCCCAATGATCCGAGGTTAACCTTTGACCCCTCACCTCTGCTGCACCTCTGTAAAGTGTGTGCCTCTAACTTTGGAGACTGACAGCATTCTGGAAAAGGTTATTTGGAGTGTCGGGGGGGTAGGGTGCATCATTACCGGCTGGTGAGATTGGTGAATTGGCTCTGCTTTAACGGCCTTAATTGTGCCCCCCAGCACTCTCCTCAATCTTCTTTTACAGCTCCCTAGCTTAAATATTTACAAACAAAACAGTGCCATGGCCGTGTTTGTCCATTTGCGTATTTGCTGCTGATTACAGACCTCTTGTTCCTGACTCGGAAGCCCACTTAGCCCTTCACCAAACTTCATTTGTGCCTGTGTTAGTCACTTTATTAATTTATTTACTGACTGTACAGGTAGCTTTCCCGAATTAAAAATTAACTCCTGGGATTTAATGTCCAGCGAGTGTCGCCAACATACCAACACTTTGCTCTGGGTTGATTCAGCTGCAACTTTGTGTGAGAATTGCAGAAAGTTTATCGCACTTTTTGAGGTCTTAGGAAAAAGGAAGAAGTTTGAAACGTTACAGAGTTTCCAGACAGAGGAGAAATCAAAGCATGCATTTGAGACATCAATAAGTGTGGCATGCCAATAACTGCCAAGGAGGGCAGGTCTGAGATGTAGGCAGAGTGGGCCTGTTAAAAGGTGCTCTGCTCCACAGAACAAGCTGAACAAGTCAATACTGTTCATTTGAAGGCATTTCTTTGTGGATATATCAACAAGCTCGAGACTATTTTCACTGATGTGCATGTGTGTGCCAGCATATATTAACTCAAAAAGATGCAAAAACATACGGGATACAATGTAAAGGTCAAATACGAGGTTGCAATGATCTACACTGTAGAAATGCCTACATGATGAAAACGCAGCTGCAGAATATGTCATACGCTGCTGTGGAGTTATTTTTAAATGTGCATCGTGACCCATCACATACTTTTTGGAAAAAAATATCTCTTTTATTTTTCTCTTTAAATGACAGGTAAGAAGCACCAAGGCCATTCGCCTGCTCTATAAAGCTCAGAGCACCGATCAATTCTCACAGCCTTAAGAGGTTCTCGCTTGTTCACGATGTCCACATCGTAACTACTTAATTATGGGCAGGCATTATCTCAAACAAATACTTAGAGGTAATGGATTATTGTATTCTAACGCACATCTGGCGTGATTTGTCTGTGAATGTCTTGAACTGCTAACTATAGCCTGTGTCCATTATCAAGCCATTCAGACCAGATTCTATCAGCGGGAGAAATTTGTGGTGAGAGTTCAGAAAGGCCAGACGCGTATGAAAATAAACTGTGGCTTGCTGCGGGTAGATAGATATGATGTTGTTTAGTTTTATTTTGTCGCACACTGAATCACATAATAATATGCTATCGATGACTGTGGTGTAAAAAGGAAAAACCCAAATACAATTAAACTAACAATTGTGCGACATTAAATTGTTAAACTGTGGGGTGGATTTGTGTCTGTCTAATTTAACGAGAGCTTCGAACCGCGGCCGCGATGCGCAGAGAAACCCAGAGGTTTGTGAACTGATTTTCCAACAGCAGGCTCGTGTTGGTTGAGCATGATTTAATCAAGATAACCACAATGGATCATTATGCATAATGGCGCTCCACTTTGAAACGGCACTTTTCAAATTAGAGGCTGCAGATATAACATAAATACAGTGGCTGTCCTGCTGACTTCAGATTGCTTTGGCATTTTAATGAGTTGAACAGGAAAGCGCCACGTGGTTCTGAATCAGCAGATGATAGATAATATTTAAGAAATCACTTATTAATATTCGGCTCATCGGGGCAAATTTCATTATTGACATTTTCAATACAATGCATCGCAGTTTTTGAGTTTGAGTTTGCTTACAGTTACTTTATTCCATCAGCGGGTCGTGTGCGCTTGTGAGGGATTAAAACACTGCACATGTGTTAATGTGTGCCTATGTGTGTTGCTGATGTTGCAGTCTGGATACTCGGGGTATTAGGAGCTTAAGCTCTGCAGGGTTGGAATATAATGAGGCACCAACAGCTCACCTGTCCAGCTGCCAGCGAGAGGTCAACCGCAGGTGGATGCTGCATTCCTTCCTCTGACACACGCACACAGATAATTTTGCGCAAAAGCAGATATGTATAGGTGGACCCACACAACGCATTTGCAAAACTTTCCTTCACTAATTTTGCACTCAACAGTTTTTCCCCCCAACTGTCTCTTTTTCTTTTCCTCTTGCTTACCTTCATACGTAGCACTTAACCAGTTAATCCAGTGGCAAGCTGTATATTTAATTATTTACTTATTTAACTAATGTTAATTAGATGTCCTGCCGCCCAAGGCGCCTCGAAAAGCAAGTTTTTCCTTTCTGTGCTTTGGGATATAAATGTTTATTCAAAATCTTGCTTGACAACATATATATATATATGGTGCTCAATTTTAACCAATGAAATAGCTACTTTTCAGCAATTAATGTAAACTAATTTAAGTGAATGTTTTTCTTTAAATAAAATCATCCACAATTCCATCTCAACAATGTGTAAAAAATGAATCTTACATAATCATCTTGTCAGAAACTGTCAATTTTCTGCAAAATAATTTAACACTATTAGCAGAATTCTGTTGGCTCTGTACAACAGGGACTTCTACCTGCATCTTTCATTCCTTCAATGATATTATGATTACAGTATGTGACGATTCAATATACTTCCTATGCCCTCTAGTTTAGTGACTTTTGGGACTGTGAGTGGTCTAAAAGGTACTGGAATCCCAGTGGAACTCAATGCTAAAATGCCACTGTACCAGCCCATTTAGCACTGCCCACACACCAGAGAGCCATTGGGTCTTAGCAGCCCTAATGGTGTTCACTGCACAACCCCAGCCTTCCACAACTCATGCAGCCCTGTACTTAGTACCAAACACCCCCCAACTGGGGGAAAAGGGGATGTGACAGGGACAGTGTCTCAGAGTCAATTACAGGTCTGAGGCAGTCCCAGAAGAGCCAACAACCATGTTTGTAGCAAAACGGCCTGTTCTTATTCCTTCATAAAGATGCAATTTACAAGAATAGGGAGAGGCTTTTGTGGGTGGAGTGCAGTGTGAATCTCTTTGGAGGGAAAGATTATGGACTCCCTGTAGACAATGCTGTTAGCCCAGATGAATAAATGATGAAATGGGCTAGCACACTGTGCCTTAATGTAAAAGTTGAGAGCAGCATGGTGCATGTATACTGTGGGAAGTGTCGCACATTTTGTGCAAAACTTATGACATTTTTGATTTTGATGAAGCTTAACACCACGAGTTTGTAATTTGGTTGTAAAGAAGCGAGGACAGAAATAATAAAGTTAACCGAGCCACAGGTTGCTGAATCAGCAAGAAGTCTCCTCCGAAAGAAAACTGTGGAGCTTAGAAGGTGTACTGGAGTTGTTTCCCCAAAACAGTGATGTATTACACGTTGCTTCTTGCATTTCCCATTTGTTAACCTGGCTCCGTGCTGAGTGGCAGCCTCTTGCAGCAGCAGAGGTGTGAAGTAACAAGTACAAATACTTTGTCAAGTATCCTTACTTGAGATTTTTTTTTTGCTCACTACATTTTTACACAAATATCTCTGCTTCAAGCCCATCTGAACGTAAATCACTGGTGTTTCAGCATCTAAGTAGCACTACAGATTAGAAGCAAGCACAAAGGTAGTAGCATCAACAGGAACAGTTAGTTTTCAATGCAACATTTGTAACAGGCCAAAAATATCAGCAAACACAAACTCCTGAAATACAGCTTGACTCAGAGATGGAGAAACTTGTAACAGAGGCAGAACGGGAGATATCTCCTTTAAAGTTAACGACTACTCAGTCAGAATTGATCAGCTGGAAATGTAAAACTTACAATTTCATTTTAGTTTAGCAAAAAGAAAGGTGGACTGTTTGTTGGTGAAAAGTGATGGAAAGATTACTTTGAAGGAACATTTCTAATAAACTACTTATTGATGGGCTACATCCATGTAACAACCACAATCCTCAAAAGGTTGTGAAACTGTAAACTGTAAATACGCCCATGTTTATCTCTGCATAGCATCCCCTCTTCTTTTAAAAAAAGTCAGTAAATGTCTGGGAACTGAGGAGACTAGTTGCTGAATTGATGGAAGAGGTACGCAAATGCTACTAATGCATACTTTTTATCTTAATGGGGATAAAAATTTACCCCAACACTGTCTGGTTTTGACCCTGCATCTTAAAACACTCCAGAGTGTGAGCAATAATCAAATAAGAAATGGATCTGAGACACCACATAGATCCTGCTATATTCCAACATTTCATTACAGCACCCAACCCCCCTGCGTCAGAGTAGCAGATTATCAGATTTGACCAAAGATCATACAGAATTTCTCACCGATTTTCAAACATCATCTGCATCTGAGTTTTCAAAAAACTGTTTTGAAACGGGGCTGCTATCTGTGGCATCCTGCTAGACACCCTTTGTTATGGCTATGAAGGGCATCTCAGAAGGAACGGTGCACTCTGTTGGCTGATGCTGCAGCCAAACACCTGTGTGAAAAGATCAGCCCTTTACCAGCCGAGACACTGTATCATTCACTAGTTGGAACATTATGCTGTGAAATACATCACAGAGCCGAGTGATATTCACATATTTATCAACTCTCACGCTTAAGGTTTAATTCCATCCCTCTCCAGAGATTTACAGAGATGTGAGTAAAAAATGGTGAAACACTGCACATCACCCACTCACAGGAAAACAAGCAAAGACTGAATCAAAAAAGACTGTTTAGTTAGGAACCACTAACTGGAATATTTATTTCTTTACCTGATAGTCTATTGTGGTGTTGCACTGATATTATTTATAGTCAATATTGAACTGAAGTGAAAGGGAGATTTTAATTCTGGCGTGTTTAAATAACATTACAGTATAATTTAGCTTTTAGTTTGGCAGGAACCCGGCTGTGTCTGAAAGAGAAAAACATGACACTGAGACTGTTTACATAATATGGAATATTGTAACACCCCTTGTCTGCCCTGAGACTGGATGGGTAGCATCTGGCCACGCCGCTTGTTAGCCAGATGTGTCTGGAACAGGAGCAACAAATGTGAGTACAGGAAGAAGGTGCTGTGATCTGGACTGGAAAGCCCTCAGTACATTTAACAGCTAGTTGCTACAGTGTGGTTACTCTGCACATCCATGATACTATGACGCATCCCAGGATGCAGAACGCATTTAGCTCAACCTTGCAGCATAAACCTGATAGTTGGACTTGCATTCTCACCGTAAATAAACCGTTTGGAAATGGAGATCACCTCCTCCAGTGGGTCTCAGTGCTTTTGTTTTGGTCCTCATAGAAGTGCAACACTACCACACCAATGCTGAACTCAAGAACTCAAGGCTCCAGAATTGTACCTGACAAAAAATGGGTGCCGCAGTGGTTTCATCTGTGTATCATGTAATGCATTTTCTCAACGCAATAGTAACATTTTACCGCTGTGAGTTAATTCGAATTTTGGTTAGTCAAACTAACTTTGCATTTACCTTTATAGGTTAATGCATTTATAATAATGCTGTAATTTTAAGTGACTGTTGAAGGTTAATCATTACGAAAAGTGCTGTTAGTACTTGTATTTGTGCTTTAATATCACAGGCCTCGGAAATACAGAATTATTTTCTTAATCTAGAGTTGTTCAGTCTTTGCTTGCTGACACTGTCTTTAAAGAGCAAATCTGATGCTACACAGACATCATTTCAGGCAGTCTTGGCTCTGACGTGAACTCCAAATAAATATGGAACAAGCAGTTCCAAAACTTTGCAGGTAATTAGTAGGGGTACAACAATACTCGTATCGATATTGAACCGTTCAATACAGTGCTTTCGGTTCGGTACGCATATGTATCGAACAATACAAAATTTTTAATTTATTTTATCAACTTTCCTTTGGACGATGCTGTCTGTGTTGAGCGCTCAGTGGATCTGCGCTCGACAGTGCAGCCTAGGCGGAGTAGTCGAACGCAGATTCGCTGAGCACAGGGCAAGCTAGCGAGACAGAAGTTAAGTTCTTGTTGCAACATGGCAAATTGAACCTCCCCACCCTAATTCAGATCTGGCGTTTGGAACTATTTTGGTTTTCATGTGACGTATGACCCTGAAGGTAAGCGCGTCATGGACAAAAGTAAAACAGTATGTCGGACGTGCCACGCAATGCTCAATTACATTGGTGGGAACTAGTGCATTAGCGCAGTTAGCTCGTTAACGTGTTGGCCGTCTAGCCCCATGTACGCGGCGATCTGCGGTAGCTCGTTAACGGAGATTTGCCGTGTTGTGGCGTTAACGTCATTTCAACGAGATTAACGCTGACAGCACTAGTGGGAACACAACGAATATGACTGCACATTTACTCCAACATCATCCTAGTGCAAAGACAAGTGGAAGCAGACAAAAACAACAAGCACGCATGCTACAAACTTTACCCGAGTCATTTAGACAGCCGTTAGCACATGATTCTCCTTATGGGGACCTGAGATGTTTAATATGCTGCTGAGAATATACCCCAGAAGAAGGCTATAGTATAGCTTTTATTTTGGAAAGAGCCATTTCTCTGTAATAAACTCTCTTTTCCAAAGATGAGGGATTTCTCAATCAGATAGATTTTTTTTTATTACTTTGTTGTTTCAGCAACATTAAATTTAAAAACTGTACTTTTGAGTTAAAATATATATTTATAATTTTAATAAATGACAAATTAAAAAGGCATGAACATTTTATTTTGTATCAAAAAATATCGAACCGTGACACCAAAGTATTGAACCAAACCGTGAATTTTGTGTATCGTTGCACCCCTAGTAATTAGACATAACTGATCCAGCGCTTTAACCATATGTGCTATCACATAATGCACGGCTGTGATTTCAGCTTAAGCTTTTACTTTAAAGGCAACATTCTCCATTTTGCTGTATATTCTTTCCGGTTTCGCTAGGGATCCGTGAGTAAATGACTGTTTGTAGAAAATTCGCCGTCCTCCACAACAAAATATAGGCAATAGACCAAAGCAAACATGAGGAGGTTTTTTGGTACAGCACCCTCTTTGTGACTAACGGCAACCCTCACTGCTACCACTCAAACTCAAATTTGGCAACATCCCAGCATTAGGAGGCCATGTAAAAAAAATGTTTGCTAATAATATTTGAGCTCTATTTTTAAAGACCTAATATTTCTAAATAAAGATAATTTTTTGTCCGCATCTCACTTTGGTTTCTTCTGAAAATAACCTCGTATGGCTGTAATGGGTTTGAAACAGCGTGGAAAGATAACAAACACGGTGAACTGCATTTGAAATTTACCACATTCTACTTAATAATTCTTTTTCCTCAAAACTGATTGTTTAATCACTTAATTTTGAGTTATTTACATTTGCCTACTGCTGCGACAAGGCTTGCTACAGAGGTAAGACATCAATTTCTCTGAGCCTATAATGACAGTTTATTGGATTACCTGATTAAATGCAGAATGGATGATCGGAGGCCTGAAGGTAATGCTTTCTACTTTTGAAAAATGAGCATAGAATGTGCATGAATCACATGTCCTGTGTTGATCATGTACAAGTCGCTGCAAATGCCTTTATTCTTTCTCCTTCCTCATGCACAGCTACGCTGTTGAGTGCAGTTCATCTAAAGTTGTTACCAGCCCCTGTTGGTTGATGACAATAGAAAAAGGTTACGTCATGCCACAGCAGAATAATGTTTTCTCCGAAGGATGTCTTGGTAACAAAAGCAAGGAAGTGGCTCGCTTGCTGTGTTGTAGGTGTATGGGCGGACAGACCTCTTTAAAACCTTTGCCTTATCCAAATCCTCGATAATGATTCTACAAAATGCGTTTAATCATTAAGTGGCAGTGAGCGCTGACTATGTTTTATCTGCCAAGTCTTAGAGAAGTATAAACACAAAGGGGTTGAGTGCGGGGGTGGCCATTTTCATGCCAAGTCTGCGCAGTTTTAAAAGCGGGACCGGCCCTCTGTTGATATGCAACTAGACAAGGTATTCTCATTCATCTGGGAAGGATTCGCCCCATTTCACATCAACGAGGCCCTTTAAGCTCAGAAACTAGGTGGGAAAAAAAATCAACGGAAAGCACCATGGCCATTGGTTGACAGACAAACTTCTCCTAGATGAAAAAGAAAAATGAGACTCATGCTGCAAAAACAGATCATTTTAGTGTCTTTGAAACTCGTCCCGGCACGTTTCCTCTGTGAAAGAGTTTGATCAGTGTAGTCATATAAATTCACAGTGCACTTCTGAATCACTGCTGTTAATGGGACATGATTAAGTAAGAATCATAATCTTATCACTGGGAGCTGTTAAGACTTTGCGGTATTTCTCGCTATTAGACAGGAGACGCCATATGACGCAGGTGCCGTCTACCCGTCTCTCAGTCAGACCTGACTAACCAGGGCAGAGGTTTCATCACGGGGTCATTTATTTACTTCCCCTCCTTGCTTCTCACCCCCTCACCCTCAAATGCTAGGCTTTCCGGCCTAATCAATCACCTGTGGAAAGAGCAATAGCTGAGGGGAAAGAGAGGAGTGTGGGGCAGAAAGGCAAGAAGGGAAGGAGCTATGAGCTGGATGTCAGGGACAGGTGGCCTGGGTCAGTCTCTCTCTCACCTTGGCAGCTCCTCTCCAAGTGCTCTTGACAGGCTTACATGCATCCACCCACCTGCACAAAAGGAGTCTAGAGGCACACACACACAGATGCACACACATCCACAAAAGTGGGTGTTACTCCCTCCCGCGCACTCGCACACAAATGCTCACTCACAAACAAGAGAGCAGCACGCACAGCTTCAGGCTGCTGGCGCTCCCTAGGGGAACACTTGAAGTATGCTAATGCATGCCAGTTCATCAATTTAGTCCTGGACACAACGCGCTTTCTTGAACTGCCTCAGCATGCATATTTCTCAAGGTTAAAAAGTTATTAGGGATAAGATGGCCACTTCTGTGTGAATGAATCTCCATATCATGAAAGGAAAATCAATAGCTGTATCCAATAATGCAGCAGATGGAGTTAAATGTATCAGATGCACCCAATTCTTCTCAATGCAGTGTCTGTTTTCTTGTTTGGACGTGACAATCACAGCAGCCATGTAGGACTAGGCCAAAAGTAACACTTTTGTGAGGTGGTTGTCTTCAACAGTGTTGTCCGACATTAGCAACACGGCTTTGCAGATATGGCGGAGCACTGACTGCACTCCGGAATACGACCAAGGAAAAGGGGAGGAGGGGATTGACGAAATGAGTGTGATTGACAGAAAAAAAGAAAGAAAAACACAAGGAAAAGAAAAAAGTGAGCACTCAGCTGACTTGAGGAGATTAGGGAGGAAAGTGGAGAAGAAATCATATAAATGTGTCATTTCCATTTCCATGTTCACATTTGTGTCCTCTTTTTATGTCACAAGCCTTCATGAATATGGATGAGGCTGTCAATGTACTTCTGAGGCTGTCAATGTACTGCTCCTTTATTTATTTATTTATTTATTTTTTACCAAATAAACATTTTTTCCTCCAGTGTTCTCTTGACTGAACATGGATAAAATTTTCTGTGCAGCATTGTGTTGCCTGCTTTCAAAACAGCTCAAGCTGTGTCAGAAGCAAGTATGTTCGATTTGTGCATTGTTTTTTCTTTTTTTAACTTTGGCACTGTAACATATGAATGAGAGTTTTGGGAAGACAAATTAAAGGGATGAGTTCACATTTTTCTCTCTTGTTTGAAACACAGAATATTTTACACAGCTAAACACACACACACACACACACACACACATCAGCAAAAAACATAAGGAGACACTTTTTATTTGGTTTGCAGTTATAATACAATATTACAATATTAATTCATTTTGACAATAGCCAACACTCTAGAAAAGTCCCAGGATGTATATACATTACATTGACTATAGTTAATATCTTGAGTGTTAATACATTAAATAAGAATGAGCCAAAATAATCACAATGAATTAAACATCAGTAGTTTGTGGCAAAATGAGTGAGTCCATAGTGTGATGGTGGACAGCTTTGAAAAATCAATATAGCAATTTTTGTTTGGATGAAAGACTTGTTGGAATGTAATGGTTTTAATTTGTAGGCCACAGTAAATCCTAGATATGCAGTCTTTGTCATGATTTTGCAATGCCTTGACCTGTGGATCAGACTCATCACAAATAAAAGTTAATAAATGGGATTAATGTTAGGCAGGTGAGATTTTGGACAAGTCTTCTGTGACAGGTGAAAATGATGGTGGTTAGCAAAAGCCAACAGATTAGAGATTTGCAAAGGTGTACCAAGAGGAATCTCAGAGGCCTTACATATTCAAGAGAGCGTAATAGGCATAGGAGGGTAGGTGGTTTTCGTATGTGGGGTGTACGTGCAGGACAGATCTGAATAAACAAAAGTAAACCTTTACCTGCTTCAGCCTCAGTAATCTATTAGGATGGTGAAAAGTCCAGTAAACAGAGATGTGAAATACACAGAGAACCACAGTGAAACAAACAGTACTACACAACAAGGAACTGAGGAAACCCGAGGGCTTAAAAACACACAGGAAGTAACCAGGGATAGAGGACTCAGCCTGGGAAAACAAGGCACAGGTAAGCAAAATCTAACTAATGAGACAAGGGGAAGCAAAACTGAACACAACGAACATGAAACTAATAAAATAAAACAGGAGACTTGACACTGACATGATAAAGAGAACAAAAATTACCGAAACAACAATTGAGTACACACAAAGTATAACTATGACTAGAGCCCAGATAACTACCACTAAAAAAGCCACTGAATGTAAACATAAAGAAACCAACCTGGAAATATCTCTTAAAGGTTCAGAACTCAACCCTGCAAAGACCACAACAGACTCTGAGAACTGAATGGTCAAAGACAGGCTGTGACTTTAATAATCCTCAAGGGAACACGGGTGAGTTTCAGAAGAAGTGAATTGACACCAGCAAGACTTGTTTCTACAAGCATTGTTCATCAAATAACCTCTAAAAACCAATGTTAAACACTGAGTTTCATTTGGCAAGCAATAAAGTTTGCAAAAAGGTTGGAAAGCAGACAACTAGATTTTTCAGATCGTAACCACTGCCAGTATTGTCATCGACTCGTTTGGACCTCTGGGTTAGCCAGAAAACCATCAAGTTTGGACGTGGGAAGATTATAGCTTGGGGTTACACCCAGTATGGAAGTGCCAGGGGGATATGTAAGGTAGATGGAAACACTGACAGCGCTAAATATCAAGAGATTCTTCCTTAACTATAACTCTGGTTAGATTCTTTAGTGGAGATGGAGCTCTTTAGCACATATCAAGTTCCACTATGAAGTTTCTCAAGGTAAAGAAGATCTAAGTCCTTCAGCACTGGCCAGCACAGTCTCCTGTAATGAATATTATCGAGCACATCTGAAGACAAATGATGGAGGGCGCTTTGGAACCAAAGAACTTGGAGCAGGTTTGGGATGCCTGCAAGGCAGCTTTCTATTTCATACCTAATGACGTCATAAACAAGCTATCTTAATCTATGCCAAATCTGATGGAAACTGTTCAGCAACCTAAAGGAAGCCAGGAAGCTTTGTGTAAGTTCAATAAGGAAAATCAGTATTCACTCATCTGCCTCCTTTCCTGGGTCTTTGGGCTGCTAGTCGATTCTTTACTTTACTTCCAGTTTCCCACACGGACACACTTAATTCTGTCATCAACACTCTTTTCCAGTTGTGTTCTTGCCAACAATCTTTTAGCCAATCAGCCTCTTTTCTTTAAATCTCAGTGCTCTTCCATCATTCTGCCTTTCAGACTTTCATTTTTAAATCCCAGCTTCACCTCTGCTACATCCAGCACCTAGACTCTGAGAGCAATGGTCTTTTTCTACATCCTGCCTTTATTAGTGTGAATGCTGATAAATCTTTATTAATATAATATTTTGTTATCTATTCCATACGTTTTTTGCCATCTATCTCCTTCAACACCGTTCAACTTAGAAAAACCATTCAACCACCGTTAGACTCCTCTTCTTTTGGACATTAATGCTTCTATCTTTCTCATTTTTAACTTTTATATTTTTTAAATTATTCAACTTTATTCAACAAAAATTTATAATGTATTTCAGTGGGGAGACCCTTCAAATCCTCATTGAACGTACCCATCTAACGTACCTGCTACAGCCTCTTCGGTGGGGCCTCGTCCTTGTGGGTTGAGGTTGCCTTCTTGGCCTTCTTCTTCTTCTTCTCCTCCATCTTCATCTCCTTCGTCATGTGACCCGTGGTAGGTACCTTCTTCATGGTTAAATATTTCTAAGCATAGATGACAATCAACAATACAAAACCTAACAGTACCTATTTAAAATAGGACAGAGCCGTAGGCGCACAGTCAGTTAAAAAGTTCAATTTATAATACAAAATAAAAGTAACGGTATAACAGCGGTACCTAAAAACAATGAAAAACTTTACTTTATTAACTACGACAAAAAAATGATAAAGTTGTATGATTTCCCGTGAGACAGGATAAGCGCTGCGGGGAACCGTTTAAGAACAAATCAACAAATCACACACGTTAAAAAGGGACGGCAACTCACACATAACCCCAAATGGGCAAGACACTATAGAAAAAGGCAAATCTTCAGTGCCGTCTTCACTCAGGCCCACCGCTGTGCATGCAAAAAGCGGCAGAGACAAAAAAAGGTTTTGTTTTCCACGCAGCGCCTTCACCGTCTGCAACAATATATATATAAAAAAAGGGTAAAACACTAAAAGACAATCAGTATCTGCGGTGCCTACTGATACAAAAAAATAAAACAACAAGCAAACAAAATCGACAGCAGCAGCAGTCACAGTCTGTCAAATTACACCAAGTTGAAACAAATTAAAACACACTGATGTGTCGGGTCTTTTGCCTGCAGCCAGAAATCCACTCAGCAAAGCAGCAGCTCGGTACTCCGTAAATAAAAGGCAGGAGATGACTTACGCTGGACAGTAAAACGCAGCAGGAGTATCCCTCAACTGTATTGTTTTCGTTACCTGTCCACAAGTTTGCATCACACCCTAATAAATGTGAGTCAGTGCCGGTGAAGTCCACTACACGGTTCTCACAGGAACGCAATTTTTCCCACCTACAAGGGTGCAAATAACTGTAAATCTCTGCCAACAGCCAGAACTCAAGTGGTACATTTTTGTATAACCTACCGTTCTAACAGAAGTTTAGGGGGGCCCGCATCAAGCTTTCATAGAAAGAAGTTAAAAATACCAACTTGCCCAGCTTGGACCAAGCACTCGCAGCTTCAGGTTTGCTAGAGAATACCTAATTGCCCACACCTGAGCTTATGAAAGGGACACAAACCAGCTCCACCTACCAGGGGCAGTTCCCAGACTCAGGTCTCACCTGTCACAGTCGTCATCATCATCATCATCTTCTTCTGCATCGTCTTCATCATCGTCTTCTTCTTCGGTGTTGCTCTTGGTTTTCCTGTCGCACTTGTCCTCGTCCTCCCCGCTGCCCTGCTCGCGAAAGTCCTCCCATCATCGTCACTCACACACCCGATGCTTACGGCTTTGTTGTCGTCGTAATCCTCGGCCCCATCTGGTCCGCAAGTTTTGCCAACATCATCATGGCCGCAATCTTCAGCACGGCCACGATCGTCAACGCCACCTTCAGTGCAGTCATCATCCTCGCACCAAAGCTCGGCAACCCGCCCCTGGCGGTCAGTTTCTTCATCATATTCTTCTTGTCCTTTCAACTCACCTTCTTCATCTACTTCTAGGCCTTTCGACTCGCCTTTTGAGCCATCAGCCTGGCACAGTTGCAACTGCATTTCGTGGCCGTCATCTTCTGCGGCCACAAACCAATGGTCCGTCACCTCGCCGTTTTCGTCCTCCTGCTCCAACTAGCGCTCCTCGTCTGCGAGTGTCCGGGCTCTTGAGTTGTCCTCGTCCTCATTCTCCTAATTTTCGTTCCCTTCTTCCTCTTCCTCCTCGGCCTGCTCCTCTTGTTCTTGTTCTTCGCCGACCCTTAGCCCTCAATAGTGAAATGTGGGGCCGTCGCAATAACGAAGCGCCCGCAACCGCAGCTGCCTCGTGTGTCAAATACAATCACGACGATAGCGCTGCACCTCTACCAGCCTTAGTGGTCTTTGACTCCTAACCAAACCTCAACCAAAGCATGGATGCTCCAGCAAAGTGGTTGACAGCCTTTCTAATGGTGGCGTTCACAATCTTCCTCGTTGATGGATGAATATACCCTTTCCAAACGCCTTCAAAGCTTATTCCCTTCCCATGCTGACGGGGATCAAGGAGACCAGCGCACGCAGGCCCAGATGTACTGTCTAATTCGGCTGTCTCTCACCCTTTACCCACCCCTGTTGCTTGTCATGTGTTTCTTTGGTGTATTAAGAGTTTTTTCATCTGCTATGTGCAGAGGTGTTTTTTTTCTGTTCTCAAACTGATCTCCCTGTTGGAGCTCAGTCTGGGGGGAGTTATTTTTTTCTCCTTATCTTTCCTCATGTGGTGCATTTTCCATTGTTATACCTCTCTGACCTGTCTTCCCCATGTGATGCTTTGTGTAGTGTATGTATGGTCGGAGGTTAAGATGGCGCCGCCATCGCGTGCAATAGGTCGGCAGCCTTATGAAATTTCCCTTTGTGGGACTAATAAAGGTATATCAAATATCAAATATCAAATACAATTGCCATTGAGGGGAACTCTGTGTGCAGTTGCATCAATTCCTTCTCAATGACAGAAGAAAGTTGATAAGCAGACATGAGTCCCAAATCATTGCCCCCAGCATGGATTACCAATATGTCAGGTGGGCTCTGTGTGGATAGCTCCTCATAAAAACGAGGAAGAACTCTGCTCCAGCGCATCCCTCCTTTGCCAAACCACTGGACTTTGGCATTAAGTCCGAAATTTTCTCCGAATATCTCTTTTGCGTCACTCACGCCTCGTCTGATGTACCTTGACCCAATGATCCACACTTTTGTTTCTCCCTTCTGGAGATTGATTCTGTGTGGTTTCTCAATGTCAATACATGGGAACCTGTTAGAGAGGCCAGGGTTGAAAAAGGGATTCCGGAGAACCTCCGAGGGTATTATGCGCTGGTGTGCATCCAAGGCCAACATCTCTTTAATTAGTCTGACAAATAAGCTTTGGTCATCTTCTGGTCCTCGTCTAACCTTCATTATGTGTTCAAGGTCATCAAGACGTTTAAGTTTTATGTATCGAGTCTCCAGGGATGGATATCCTGTCTCGTACTGAAATTGTTCTTCTGTCTTAAATGTCCAGCGCTGTTGGATGTAGTTGTTTTCAATGAAATAGTCATCAGTGTACACGCCAGAGTCTAAAACATGATCTGGTGGCTGACCACGAGTCTCTATGATGAATTTCAGATAATCATATTCATTCTCCACCGGGTAGAGTGGCACCCCTGTAGCAAGCTCCACAGCTACCAGCCCCAGAGACCACATGTCACTTGCTTCATTATAAGGAAGGCCAAGCATAACCTCAGGTGCACTATAACCAACCGTCCCCACACAGTCACTAGGATTCACTGCAGACGCAGGACATGCGAAGCCAAAGTCTATAAGTCTGACTTTGACTGGAGACTCATGACGGTTTACAACCATGATGTTTCCAGGTTTGAGGTTAGCATGCACCATTCCCACAGAACCCAGGTGGGACAGAGCATTTGTGACTTCACTTATGGGGAGACCCTGTTTATTCCGGTCCCGTATGTAGTCCCACAGGCATTGATCAAGGAGTTCAAACTTTAGGCAAACCCGCTCTCCGTCAAGGAAAAAGCCGTTCCATTTAACAATGTTGGCGGCATCTGGATCCAACCTTCACAGCTGCTCCAGGATGAAACTTTCCAGTTTTGCCTCTTGCTGAACATCAGTGTGGCTCTTGTTGACTTTAATGGCAACAGCTTGGTTGGTTTTTGTGTCACGACATTTGGCTACAATACCAAAGTGTCATGGCCTGGGTCTAGGGACCCAGGGCTCATGTATTTTAGTGTATGTTTATGTTTATATTTCCATGTGGTGTTTTGGTTTTCTCTCCTTTTTCTCCATGTATCTCCGTGTGAGCTTCTGGAGGTTTTGGTGTGCTGAGGAGACTGCGAACCCGGAAGTGTTTCTGCTCTAGAGACAGCCACACCTGCCGCTCGTCGTCCTCTGCCAGCTGCAGTAGATTACGCTCGTCAAGGGAGCGGCATTTAAGACTGTAGCTGAGCTGAGGCCAACGCTGGATCCTTGAGTCAGGTTTGTGTGACCTATGGATAAATACGCCTGGAGAGGAGTTTCATCACGCTGTGGAGAAGCAATTGCAGGAGATGCTTCTTTGCTTCCCCTGGGTAATAGACTCTCTCTCTCTTGTGGCGGATTTTTTGCTTAACACTCTCCACCTCTATTCTCCTAACCAGGCTGCTTTCCAGCCCGACCAGCTGGTGGTACCTCAGCCTGACACGCCGGCCCCGGCATTGTCAAAGAAGCGACGGTCGCGCCGCCGGCGCTCCTCACTGCAGCCAGATTCCCGGACTTTTCATCAATTCGTCTGAAAATCAGAAGTACAGGCTGTCTTTACACTGTCACCACGTCCATGTAATAAACTCCACAGGCATGAAAAATGAGAATTCTGTAGACTGGACATTGCTGGCGCTCACGGTGAAAGAATTTTGTCAATATGACTTGAAGTTTTTTCTTAGGAAGCGTTTGTTTTGGGGTTACTTTTCTGTTTATTTAAAGCAGCAAAAGCGAGGCGGATTTCTGTGTGTGTGTGTGTGTGTGTGTGTGTGTGTGTGTGTGTGTGTGTGTGTGCGTGCGTGTGTGGTGCCACTGGCTGGAGTCTCTGTAGCAACCAGGCTCACACCTGCCTGTTTGATGAGCTCTATCTGTCAATCTGCCAACATTAATTGTAATCTTAAAAACTACTAATTCAACTGCTGCTGTCTGCACAGTGTTTGCTCTGCAGCCATCATGTTACCCTCAAAACGTAGCCACCGTTGTTCTCTTTCCAACAGTGTGTCTTTCAAACCTCAGAGATGTAAACTTTTTAAACTGTGTGGTTCCAAGTAGAAGGATAACCTTTTAACAGACCCACAGAAAAAAAACCATTGTATTTTTAGTGAGAAGTTTATCTCAACAGCAGGAATGACCCCACTTTTTAAATCATTCCTGTGACCATATTTTTGACAGCAGGAGCATAAAGAACACACTGTTGTGTAGAACAAGTCCTCGGGATCCTCGTGGTTTGAAATTGATTTTGACAGGAGTTAGGGTGTTGGATTTAGATGCAGTTTTTCAATAGGTGCACCGAAGTAGATTTGACAGGGTTTTGCCACAGAATAATAGTATGTCAGTAGTGCAGGCCAACTGGATAGAGCATTTTGTTTGGCCTGCTAAATTCAAGCTTATTGTTCATTGGTGGATTTCTCTTCTGCACACAGGTGGTTCATATCTGGGCAGCTGGAATCAGATGATGACGTTTAGAATCACCTTTTGTGACTGGATGATTAAACTTACAGCATTTAGCTGTCTGTAGTGGATTCTCCAACATTTCAGTCATTCAGCTGTTGCGGCCTTAGCAGGGCCTCCTCCTGAAGTTGCCTGTGTGGGCATGTCCTACCAGCTCTCCTGCCTTAGGTGCCATGTTTTTCTTTTTTTACAGCTGCCGTCCTTCAGCAATTAAAGGTATTTAAGCCCAGAGAAAGGTGAGCTCTGGTGTCAGAGAGCCATGTAAGTGGTTGGAGCTAGTGAGCTGTGTGTTTGGTGTTTGCAGCTAGTGAGCTGTATTTTGTGATTGCTTGCTCCTGCTCGGTGGAGAGGAGTGTGTTTGGTTACTAATCTCTTTTCTGACGTACTTTTCAATTTACTGACTGACGCTTGAGTTTTGTTTTGTTTCTTTAAATGGTGATAGCGGCTTGTCCATCTCTTTTAGCTGAGTTATTGATAAAACTTTTAATAAAACTCTTTAATTTGACCATTTTTCTTCTCTGTCTCCTTTTTCCAACCCAGACACTTTTTGTTACTTTCCCTCATCGCCTGGACCCTTTTAGGGGAACGTAACACAGTGATTAAAAGAATATGAACTTTTAATATTCATTAGTATGTTTTGTGATTGTAAATTTTCTTTTTTTCATTACTCAGCGTTTTCAAATGTACATTGTAAACATGTTCAGCTACTTTCCAACTTCTTCTGTGTGAACATCAGCTTTCAACAGTTCTGCACTTTTCTTTTTAGGTGAAAAGTTCTGTATTTTTCAGCTCATTCAACATTTTGAACTTTATTATTTCATTCCAGCTAGAAACATTCAGCTATCAGCATTCACATTGCAGTTACCTCAGAAAATGCATTTTCTAGTTAGACTTTGTTTTGCTATGCAGCTTTATCAAAGCCTAATCACCAAATAGCTTATCACTCAAAGTCTATATTTCAATAAATCATATTCAGTTCCTTTAAATTATCACTCCATATAAAAATAATCAACTGGTTTGACATTAATTATTGAAATAACTAACAAATAATTCGATTGACTACAACAAGCAACAGAACTTTTGTTCAGCTAGAAACTGTCTTTGGCCTGATTGTCATGTAATAAAAATGAATGAATGCATTTTGTTTTTGTAGCATTAAAAAAAAACTATAGATCCTTATTGCTAGCATGAGACATAGAAGTAAATGTATTTACTCCATTCACATAAGTGAATGAATACATGATTCACCATGTATTCATTTTTAATGTCATAGAATCAAATCACAACAACAGTTGAACCATGCTCAGAAAACCCCAACAATCACATGACCCCCTATGAGCGATTACTTGGTGACAGTGGAAAGGAAAAACTTCCTTTTTAACAGGAAGAAACCTTCCTGTTAAAAAGGGTGGGAGCGAGAGACACAGGACAAAAGACACACTGTAGAAAAGAAATATATTTGAATGATTTAAGTTACCCCCTTACCCTATTCCAGTAGCATTACTGCATTGTAATCTCCAGCATTTTTAAATACTAATTTTTAGTATCAGAGAATTTGTGTTAATGCTGTTTCTGTTAATGCCAAGACACAGTGGATTTGTGGACTGGATTTACACTCCGTAATGATGCAGATAAACACAAAACCAGTAGGGAAAAATAAGAGAAAAGGGGAAAAAACTGAAGAAAAGAAAGAAAGGAGCTAGTACATATAGCCCGAGAACAGTCCCTCGTTACCTAAAAATAATGAGCAGCAAACCAGATGCATAATTTACAGTGCAGTGAGGGCATGATAAAACATGCCAGCATTCATTTTCCCCAACAACTCCTTAAAAAAGAAGAAAAAAAAAGGAATGTGCAATGAGAGGGAGGTGGTAACAGTTAAAAAATTCAAAATTTAAACATCTCCTTTCACTGTTACAAAATTATTTATCAGTTTTATTTTCACATTATTGGAGAGTGGGATCTAGATCGTCATTAGTCACAGCCACAACACGGGAGGTGAAGCGCCATAATTCTCTGCTCACACTTGCAAGATGGAGAAGACACATGAAGCAGATCCATCTGACATTCTGCAGACTCAATGCAAAGCGCTTAACCATCAACACATATCTTGATTCAGTTCCCAGGCACTGCTCATCACAGTAACAACACCTCATGTTCCCTTGTCCCAAAATGCAACCTCTGTTCAGATCCACCGAGAGCCAAGAGGAAGAGGTGGATGTCACAATGAGTTTGCTTTTCATTTGTTTTCTAATCAGACGAGAAGAGGTAGCAGGGCAGAAAACAACCATGAAGAATCACCCAGGGGAGAAACAGACTGATCTCTCCTCTTTTTCTGCAAGCCTTGCCTAGGATATATGTATATATATATATATATATATATATATATATATATATATATATATATATATATATATATGAGTGGGAGTTACCACAGCTTTCAGACAAAGCACATTTCTTGAGATTCATGAAAAAAAAAAAAACACAGACAGAGAGATTTTTATTTTTTTCTTTGGTGAAAAAAACAACAGAGGTTAGCAATGATTGAATGATTGAGCAAAAGCCACAGAAGTTGTTAGCAAGCAAACACAGTGGCCAGTTGCCCTAGGGGAAATGCCAGATGTGTCTCATTTATCACAAAGACAGGTAAGAGGCCAGAGACATGAGAAAGGAACCCAACAGGTCCCTCTGTGCTTCCTGGCAGTTTGCGTCTCAGTGTGTATAGATGTTATGTGTGTGGGTGGAAGAAAAGGGGAAGCAAGAGAGAGAGCTTGGACTTGGGTAACTGAAATGTTTGATTTGAATGATGATTCAAGATGTTTTTGTCTCTTTATAGTCAAATTACAAAAAGCACCAGCGGTTCGACCTGCACCAAAGTAGCTGCGTTCCTGCTGCTCTACAGTATAAACACACCAAAACCACATAAATACTGACTCAGGTAAGACTTTCTCTGAATGCCAAAGCAAAACAAAAACATTTTTATGTCTCGGCTGCTTTTTTGTGTTTCAGAAAGGCGGTGGGAATGTTAGAAGCAAAAACGGCCAACAAGGAGTTGACAAATAATTACAAATAATTATCGGCACAGATAGAAATTAACTCACCAAACACAAGAAATCACAATGCCTAACAAAACAAAACAAAGCGAACGAAAACGATATTGAACCTTACTCAAAATCCAAACATATTTAATCATTAATTCTGAATTCTTTTCCAGATCATGTGGATGAATAGGCAGCAATTAGATGCCTGTTGTGCTATATAATAAAAAAGCGTGCACACTCAGCAAACAGCTCCTACCCACAAGTCTGTGCTTCGATGTGCTGTTTCCACCCAGCGTTCACACATATTGCCAGCATAACAACCTTGCGTGATCACGGCTTGGATCTGTTCCCAGCGAGGCATGCTGCTTTCAATGGATCTACACCTGTCTGGTTGATCATAACCTAAAGTGAGGATTAACCGTCTGAATTCCTTTGACATCCCAAGTCAGCATTCAGAGAGCTGTCAGTGTCGATACCGTGTGATGCAGAGGATTACCCTCTGACAACTGTCCAAGTAATTAGCAGTCGCGCTTTAGATTTTCACCATGGGCACAAATCGTGCTCTGTGAAAGAATACAAAGAAAGAGTCCCTCCCAAATCTTTGAATGTCTTGTTTTTCTTTACTGCAGATTACAAAGAAAATTTGAGTGACAACATGTGGCACATGGCCAAGTTTAACTACTTTTTATTTGTCTAAATCTTCCACTTGAGTCAGATTTATCCAGTTCGTATTTATAGCTGTTTTCTGATTTGCTCTTGATAACAGAAACAACAGTTGTTCACAGCCGCAACGTGCCCACAACAAACTACATTTAAGAATATTTTTGATAACGTATCCACTTGTCAATCTCATTTTTAAAATATCCATAATAAACTTTAGTAAGCACTGAACCCACACGAGACCATGGAAACAGCAATGACCAACAAACGGGATCATTGGTAAACAAAAACAACTCAACAAACACCTCCTATTACACCATAAAGATTTAAAACCATTTAGAAGATGAATGCCCTGTCGATGACACCGATCAAAATAATCCCAGCCGATTTACTTGCAGGGCAAATGTTGCCTCAACATCACTCAGACATGCTAATTACAGAGAGCACAAGCAATTATGGTTGTTTTTATTTATCCCTTTTTTCCCTCCCACACCTGAAAGGGTCATTAAGATTCCTCTGCATCATGCCACTGGTGTGGTATGCTGGATGTCCTCTTAGATGTTTGGGTTGGCACTGAGCCCGGCAGATGAAGTTGACTCAGTGTTTGCTTAAAGAGGAGAATGACAGTTTTCTTTTTTTTTTTTTTTTTTTTTTTTTTTTTTTAATAAATAGGACAGGGGGAATGAATGAGAGAAAGAGGGGGAGAGAAAGAAAGAAAACCAAAGGGGAGAAGAGACGGTGAGAAGGGGGGGGAAGAGAGAGAAAAAAAAAAAAAAGAACTCCTGGGTCACCTGTATGGAGAAAAAAAAAAAAAACAAACAAAAAAAACAAACAGAGGAGACAGCAAACAACAAAGAGCAACATAATAATAGAGAAAACAAAGCACCATCACAATAAACTAGCTAGTCATAGATATCAATATTTACTAAATAATAAACGATATTGTGCAGCACGCAAGATAGACAGCGCACAGTGTGCTTTGAGCGCATGCATGTCTTAAAGCCAAGAAAGCTTTAGTCCGCGTCTGTGAATACCCATGTGTGCATACCTGTGTGGATCAGCATGCTTGCATTCCAAAGGTTTCTCCATGTAATGATCTGCTAGGGAGTGTGGGGGGGCCACAGCCCCGTCCTCCAGGGTGTGAAGCGGGTATGGAGGAGATCAAAACTCCAGACATCCAGAGGCCCCCAGAACACAAGAGACCATGGAAGACCAACAGAGGGGCAGCCGCGCCACTGTCCCAGTAAGAGCTGAGGAGAGTCCCAGATGAGGGCTCGCCCAGCAGCCGCGGAGCAGAAGTCAGGGGGAGTTGCAGTGACGCGCCCGTGAGCTCCGCCGGCCCCCAGCTGTGCCTGAGTGACCGTGCCCCAGGCCGAGAGGCCGGGGGCACCCCACCTCCAAAGGGGCCCGAGCGAGCCCCAGGCCCCAGGCCCCGACAAGCGGCCGCCAAGGAGTGAGCCGGTGTGTACCCGGACGCCCACCCCCAGACACAAAGAACCACCAACACACCGACACCTGAGGGAGTCCGCCACCGGCAGGGGAAGTGGTGGTGGGTGGAGATAGGCCTCCAAACCTTGGAGGGCCTGAGGTGTCCCCAGAGAGGTGGCGTCTGATACCCAACCTGACATATAGACACAGACATACAGGCACACACAGACACAAACATCCATTCCCACCCTCATGCTCTCATATGCACTCACTCCACACTCAACCAACGTGGAGACAGACATAAAGAGACGCTGTACACACAATCACACTCCCCAAGCGTACTCTACAAACCGGGTCTAGGTACCCTTGCCCCTGGAGGGGGGAATTGCACCCAGACCCAGGTGGTGTTACCCTTTTCCCTGCGGTGGGGAGAGGCAGACCACCCCGACTCTGCAGCAGCAGGGAGGCCCCACACCCCAGACCGCAGTCGGACGGCCAACTCCTACTAGCCCTCCCGCTCCAGCAGGCCGCAGAGAATGGGGGTGGGAGAAGACTCCAAACCTCCCTCCACCCGCTCATTGTAGTGTTGATGCATATGTGTTCTAAGGTGCAATTAAAACCCAGGAGGGCATGGAGCTACCTGCCAAGGAGCAGCAGGAGAATGACAGTTTTCAACAGTTTTCAACAAAGCTGAGAACTGTTTCTCTCACACGAGGATACAGATGGCTTAATACTCTTGCGTTACCTAGTAAAAGCCTGCTAAGACGAGAAAAGGAAAGGACGTTGTGTGATTGTGGTCACTCACGCTAGCATTAAGATGGTATTAGTAAATGCCTCATTCATCACTTATAAAGCACTACTTTATAAACACAGTTGTAAATGCTTTTGTCTTGATGAATACGTTCATACATAACATACATACATATGTTTGATTATTGTATTTTTGTTTAATGACAGAGAAAGATTGGCCTACTGTACCTGTCATTGGACATTGGATTATTTGGGTGTACAGAGGAGTTCATGGCCCGATTAAAGGACTACAAGATACCAGGGTCGTGTGTCTCCAAAACAAGTCAAAATCACAGACAGCTGGTATGATGTTTACCTGCTAGACTCTGGTCCTACTGACAGTTTAGTCTTCTGTAAACCTGAAGAAACCCGTCTCTTATGTTCGGTTTGTCTCTGATTACTTTTTCTGTTAAATCTTGAGGCATAGATAGTTCTTACTTTAGGTCTCACACAAAATACTGAACTAACATCTACCCATCCATTCTCCTGTCTATAATTAACAACTAGCAACCACAAATTGAAATAATTACACAGAAAGCAGATAATTAGTACATATTTTCATCACTATGTGTACAAATGTGCATTTAACACTATGCTGATTATTTACTTAGACTTTCTAAATGACACCATGAACCATTATGAGCTTCTAAATAACTGTTTTGCTCTTGATATAGCTGTTTAAAAGTATAAAAACACTACCATTAAACATGTTATTGTAGCCCAGATGAAAAATATCATACTTATTCTCTTTATATCAACTGTCCACATCAACAAGCGTCGTATTTCCTATGACCATTGAATGCACCTCTCAGTTCACCCCACGTGAGGGCACCTAGCTCAGCAACCAATCAGAGCCTACCCAGGCCGCATTGACCCTGTCAGCCAGGAAGTGAGGTGGAGGTGCATGGTGTCCCGGGTTTTTCTTATCTCAGCAAGAGGAGTGGAGGCATCTGCTACTCAAACCGAGAAATCCACGGACAAAAGAGAGGAAAACTCAGGATTGAGAGGAAGGAAAACCAGCCTACTTACCTGCTGGAAGTCCGGAGTCGAGTGGCTGGATGAAGGAGAGAGGCAACGTCGGCTAACCACTCACCTTTCATCCGGAGAGCTGCTGCAATTCCAACGCCAGTGTGTGTTGGGCTTTTGTGAAACAGAGCAACGGTCAGGGTTTTTGGAGAGGACGGAAAAGTCCAAGGACCAGGACGATATTCTGGTTGTGATAGATGGCGAGCCAACCACTTTGAGGACGATCTACCCCAAAGAAGATACACACCACACACTCATACATTCCAGTTACATTCACAAGGACCTTTGAAGTTGGCTATCGCCAGCTTAACTCTAAATTCTTAAAGGGCCCCAACGAGTACTTTTATTTTGTTGAGTGTGCACACTATTTATTTTATTTTATACTTTATCTGTACAAATTGGACAAATACCTGTTATACTTTGTAACAATACAAGAGTGGCTACTCAAAAGTTAACATTGTGTCCAGGTCATTATTGCTGCTCAATACTTTGGCTCCATACGAATTTGGTGTCTTCTGATTCTGGCCAGGGTCTTATTACGAGCCCAAGTAATTATTGCGCTGTAATTCACCTTTATACCTTAAAGTTGGTTACAGAAGTGGCGAGCCAGCCAGGAGCCAATTGATTTGAGCATCAATATTGAGGCAATGACCAGCATGGATTTCATACAAAAGTCTGGTGTCAAAATACCTAATGCGGTTGTTGTCGCTGGGATAACACAGGTATCTGAGAAAGATGAACAGGTCATTGACTTTCTGAAACAGTATGGTAAAATCACAAGAGTCCTTTTTGTTGATGATTCACTGTCCAACTTCTACCAAAACCTGATCGTAGAATACTCTAGCAGTTCAGCCTTAGAAGGTTTAGAACCTCGTTTACCATACACATACACAGCACAAGCTGATCCCAGCGTTGTCTATGAAATTAAAACACTCAGTAGCATGTACACTACCACGGTTGGGAGTAATGTTACAAAAACCTACTTGGCGGAACTCAAGGAACTAGCCAAGCTGAGTGGCAAAGACTACGGTGAGGTGCTGAAGGAGATGATGTGTCAGATTGGGGAGGATGTTGAAGCCATGCGACCCACCACTGAAGAACCTTCTCCCACGTATGTCGAGACCACTGTTGTATCTCCGCCCGCTTCTAAAGAGCGACAGTGTCACACCTCACATTCAGATGTTACACCAAGTGATACTGGTGCCACTGATGATGTTCCCCTCACTAATGGAAGGAGAGCAGCGTCCCTCTCAGTAAGTGACTTGAACCCACCTGACATTCAGAAGGTTGTGGTAGAGCATATCGTACGAAGGCAAGATGTTGTCCCACACATCCAGTCCCAGGTGAGACTCCGTTCCTTCTCCGGTAAGGTTCCCAGACCTAACAATGAAACTGATTATGACACATGGCGCACACAAATTGAACTGCTCCAAAATGATCCCAGCATGTCCCCCCTGCAAATATCCAGAAAGATCCATGAGAGCCTGCTCCCACCAGCAGCTGATATAGTTAAGAGTTTGCGGCCTGAGTCACCACCTGTGACTTATTTGCAGCTTCTAGATTCAGCCTTTGGCACTGTAGAAGATGGTGAGGAACTTTTCGCTCAATTCCTGAACACCCTTCAAGATCCAGGTGAGAAGTCATCCACTTACCTTCACCGGCTACAGCTAGCATTAAACAGAGCCACGAAGAGGGGGGGAGTCGCATGTGAAGAAGTGGACAAACATCTACTTAAACAGTTCTGCAGGGGATGTTGGGACAACGACCTACTCAGCGCCCTGCAACTTGAGCAAAAGAAGAGCAGCCCACCCCAATTCTCAGACCTGTTGTTAATGATTCGCTCTGAGGAAGATCGACAGCAAGCAAAAACTAACCGTATGAGAAAACACATTGGCACCACAAAGCAGAGAACTCAGTTACAGTTCCAGGGTGCACATGTTTGTGAACCAGAGGAGAAACATGGGAGTAGCATTGCTGCTATTGAGGATCTGCGAAAGCAGGTGGCGAGTCTGCAAAGTCAACTAACTACATTCATGTCACAGAAAAAAACAAAGTTTGCAAACAGCAAGGACCCTGCAGGGAAGCCGCAGAGTAAGATGTCAAAGCCACATGGTGTAGATGGACGTATGCAAAGACAGACTTCAAAGAGGCAAAGGGGCAGACCCAAGCCCTGGTATTGTTTCAACTGCGGTGAAGATGGACATATCGCTCCATGCTGTGTTGACCCCGCTAACCCCAACCTAGTAGCAGAAAAAAAGAAGCAGTTGGAGGAGAAACAACGCCAGTGGGAAGCGCGAGATTGTACAGATTCACCTTTAAACATCTAACAGTTCCTGTTGTGGGACAAACAGGAGCTGAGGAGAGTCAACAACGTCCCTCAGACGTAAACAATGGTGACAAAATCACAGCTGAGGTTAACAAAGTAAGTACCCCAGCAAAGACTGTCAAAGCACAAACATGTTCTGGCTTAAACCATTCAGAGCAGAACCAATCTTTCCAACTCCCTAAACAGTTGATTGGTACCAGAAGTACAGCTCAAGTGACTGTGAGAGGTGAAGAAGTCAACTGTCTTCTTGACTCAGGCTCCCAAGTTACCACTGTTCCTGAGTCATTTTACCAGCAGCACCTTTCAGAGCAAAAGATCAAGCCACTACATGACCTCTTAGAAGTGGAAGGTGCTAATGGCCAGCTAGTGCCTTACTTTGGCTATATAGAAATGACCATAACTTTTCCAAAGGACTTTATAGGTGTTCCAGTAGATGTAAACACACTTGCTTTAATCGTCCCTGACACTTCACAATCCCTCATGCTCATAGGCACAAACACCCTAGATGTACTGTTCGACATCTACTCAGAGACTGACTTAGCCAATCGTCAACCCCTCCCACATGGCTACAAAGTAGTCTTCAAAATCATTGAGTTGAGACGGAAGCAGACAAGTGACACCCATCAGGGGGTAGTGAAGCTACTTGGCAAGATGCCTCAAGTCATTCCAGCTGGTTCAACTGTAGTGGTGGAGGGAGTCGCCCTTGGCGAGGGCCTTCAGGATGAAAAATCAGTTGTAATTGAGTACCCATCATCGTCCCCCTTGCCCGGTGGCCTGCTACTTAAAGCCGGTCTGGTGGACTTTCCCCAGCGGCGGCCCCACAAGTTGCCAGTTGTTATAAGCAACGAGTCTGACCACGACATTGTCATCCCTGCCAAGTGTACTATTGCAGAGGTTAGTGCTTATCAGACCATCCTATTAAAGGAACACAACAAGACCAAACAGTCAGAACTATCCCAGAGAACTCCAGAGACTCCGTCTTTCCAAGAGCCCACCATAACCTTCAATTTTGGTGACTCCCCAGTTCCATTGGAATGGAAACAGCGCATCACTCAGCAGCTCAGCGGCATGCCTGAGGTGTTTGCACAGCACGACCTGGATTTTGGCCGGACGGACCAGGTGCGACATCATATAAAACTTTCGGATGGCACGCCTTTCAAACTACGTGCCCGGCCAATCCACCCACGGGACATTGAGGCTGTCCGGAAGCACATTCAGGAACTCCTTGATGCAGGAGTTATTAGAGAGTCAGAGTCCCCATTTGCGTCACCCATAGTGGTAGTCCGGAAAAAGAACGGCCAAGTCCGGTTGTGCATCGATTATAGGCGTCTAAACCTTCAGACTATAAAAGATGCGTACAGCCTTCCGAAGCTAGAGGACACATTCTCAGCCCTCAATGGTTCACAGTGGTTCTCTGTTCTTGATCTAAAATCAGGGTACTACCAGATCGAGGTCGAAGAAGCAGACAAACCGAAGACGGCCTTTGTGTGCCCTCTCGGCTTCTGGGAGTTCAACAGAATGCCTCAGGGTGTAACGAACGCCCCCAGCACGTTCCAGCGGTTAATGGAGCGGTGCATGGGGGATATGCATTTGAAGGATGCATTGGTCTTTCTTGATGACGTGATAGTATTCTCCCGAACCCTTGAGGAACACGAAGAAAGACTCATGAAAGTGCTCACTCATCTAAAAGAGTTTGGGTTAAAGCTGTCACCAGAGAAATGTGTCTTCTTCCAGACTTCAGTCCGTTATCTGGGACATGTGGTCTCCAGAAATGGAGTTCGGACTGACCCTGAGAAGATTTCGGCCCTTAAAACATGGCCTGTCCCACAGACCCTGCGAGAGTTAAAGTCGTTCCTTGGTTTTGCTGGGTATTATAGAAGGTTCGTTAAGGGGTATTCCAGCATTGTGAAACCTCTCCACAACTTAACTTCAGGGTACCCACCTAGCCACAAGAAATCAAAAGTAAACGCAAGACAAAGTGCACATCAGTACCATGACCCAAAAGACCCTTTCGGAGGTCGCTGGACGCCAGCTTGCCAGAAAGCCTTCGAGTCAGTCATCCAAAGTCTCACCACTGCCCCTGTACTTGCCTTCGCTGACCCCCAGAAACCCTATATACTGCACACCGACGCCAGTACCACCGGGCTTGGTGCTGTATTGTATCAGGAGCAAGAGGGACAACTTAGAGTCATAGGCTATGCAAGTAGAGGGCTGTCACGGAGCGAAAATCGCTATCCAGCGCACAAGTTGGAGTTTCTGGCGCTCAAGTGGTCAGTTACAGAAAAGTTCAGCGACTATCTCTACGGCAACCACTTCACTGTTGTAACGGATAGTAATCCGCTGACTTACATTCTGACTTCAGCAAAACTTGACGCAACTAGCTATAGGTGGCTAGCAGCACTGTCCACATTCTCTTTCAAACTCCTCTATCGTCCAGGGAAGCAGAATGGAGATGCGGATGGATTATCACGCAGACCACACGGAGAGCTAGCGGACGACCTGAAATCACAAAAAGAGATTGAACGCATACAACAGTTCACTCAAGATCACCTTTGTGATCCAGACAACATCAATGCTGTAAATCAGTCTGTGGTGAAAGCAATCTGTGAGAGGCAGTTCACCTACAGCGTCAGTCCTGACAATGAAAGAGAGGCAGATGCAGATTGTGTTGCCTTGGTGGAGGTGCTTGCTGTGTCTCCTAGTGCTGTACCTGATAGCTATGGGCAAGAGGAACAGTTTGGAGGTCTGCCAACCATTCCCCATCTAACTGAGGCAGAGCTGGCAGACGAGCAAAGAGCCGATCAGTGTATAAAGCATGTTATTTCTCAGATCGAATATGGGGACACACCACCTCCAACCGTGCGCACACAGTTCCCTGAGCTTCCACTGCTCCTCCGAGAGCTTAACCGTCTTGAGCTCCGCAACAATGTCTTGTACCGGCGACGCCAAGAGGGGTCCCAGAAAACCTACCAGCTTGTACTTCCAGCTGAGCTTCGCAACACAGTTCTCACCAGCCTGCATGACCATATGGGTCACATGGGAGTCGACCGTACACTGGACCTTGTAAGGTCAAGATTTTATTGGCCAAGGATGGCTTTGGACGTGGAAAGGAAAGTGAAGACGTGTGGCAGGTGCGTGCGGAGGAAGGCACGGCCTGAAAGAGCGGCCCCCTTGGTCAACATTAATACGACACGACCTCTTGAACTCTTGTGCATGGACTTCTTGTCCCTGGAAGCTGACAGGAGTGGAACCAAAGATATATTGGTGATCACGGACCACTTCACTAAATTTGCAGTTGCTATCCCAACACCTAATCAAAAGGCCCGCACAGTGGCAAGGTGTCTGTGGGAGAACTTTATGGTACACTATGGCATCCCAGAAAAATTGCATAGTGACCAGGGTCCAGATTTCGAGTCCCGCACAATCAAGGAGCTCTGTCAGGTGGCTGGTATCCACAAGGTGAGGACAACCCCATACCATCCTAGGGGCAATCCTGTGGAACGATTTAATCGTACCTTGCTTGATATGCTGGGAACTCTCCGTGATCAAGATAAGTCCTGTTGGCGTGACCATGTAAGACCCCTGGTCCACGCTTATAACTGCACCAGGAATGAAGTGACTGGTTTCTCCCCGTACGAACTGATGTTCGGACGCCAACCTCGGTTGCCAGTTGACCTTGCATTCAACCTGCCAGTGCAAGAGGAACAACACTCATCTCACTCTGAATATGTGCAAAAACTCAAGTCACGTCTCAAAGAAAGCTACAAGTTAGCTATGGACAAGGCTGCAAAGATGGCTCACAAGAACAAAATGAGGTTTGACAGACATGTAACTGCATCAGACTTGGAAGCTGGAGATCGGGTATTGGTCAGGAATGTCCGTATCCGGGGCAAACATAAGATTTCAGACAAGTGGGAACACACTGTGCATGTAGTGGTGAGAAGGGCAGGCAACCTCCCAGTATATACAGTTAAGCCTGAAAACAAAGATGGTCCCCTAAGAACACTACACCGGGATCTGTTGCTACCATGTGGCTACCTACCTGTGGAGGAAAGCAGTGAGCATGTACAGAAGCCAGTGTCACGCAGGCCAAGAACCCGTGCAAATCCAGCGCTAGAGGAAGAGAACTCCTCAGACGAAGAAGATGATTTGCTCATTCCTGTTTGGTTGAGTTCCCCTGTCCACACAGTGAGTGAGAGTCCTGTAAATGTTCCTGATATTGACAACCCACCTGTTTTTGACAGCCAATCTGATTTTGGCAACATACCTGATATGCCTAACAGTACTACAGATGATACTGAGTACTTATCTACCAATGGAGTCACACCGACCGAACAAGTGGATGAAATAACCTTAACTGAAACTGACTCACCTGTTGATGACCCAGACGTCCAAGAAAGGCAACTTCCATTTCAGGAGGCTGGCACCAGAGGTGCGAATTCTGAGGAGAGAGTGGAGGAGATAGTCCCAGTGGATACAAGGGAAAACATGGATACAAATGATTCTGTAAGGAGATCTGAGAGAAACCGTCGTCCGCCACGACGGCTTGACTATACGGAGCTAGGCAATCCTCTGATCACTGCAGCAAAATCATTCTTGCAAGGACTGTCTTCAGCTTGGGCCGATGTCATCAGTGATGGTGATGAGCCTGCTTCGCCCTCTTCCTTGACCCGTCAAATAATCATCATTTAACTGTCTACCATGCACAGGGACGTGCATGAGTTCAGGAGGGGAGGGTGTAGCCCAGATGAAAAATATCATACTTATTCTCTTTATATCAACTGTCCACATCAACAAGCGTCGTATTTCCTATGACCATTGAATGCACCTCTCAGTTCACCCCACGTGAGGGCACCTAGCTCAGCAACCAATCAGAGCCTACCCAGGCCGCATTGACCCTGTCAGCCAGGAAGTGAGGTGGAGGTGCATGGTGTCCCGGGTTTTTCTTATCTCAGCAAGAGGAGTGGAGGCATCTGCTACTCAAACCGAGAAATCCACGGACAAAAGAGAGGAAAACTCAGGATTGAGAGGAAGGAAAACCAGCCTACTTACCTGCTGGAAGTCCGGAGTCGAGTGGCTGGATGAAGGAGAGAGGCAACGTCGGCTAACCACTCACCTTTCATCCGGAGAGCTGCTGCAATTCCAACGCCAGTGTGTGTTGGGCTTTTGTGAAACAGAGCAACGGTCAGGGTTTTTGGAGAGGACGGAAAAGTCCAAGGACCAGGACGATATTCTGGTTGTGATAGATGGCGAGCCAACCACTTTGAGGACGATCTACCCCAAAGAAGATACACACCACACACTCATACATTCCAGTTACATTCACAAGGACCTTTGAAGTTGGCTATCGCCAGCTTAACTCTAAATTCTTAAAGGGCCCCAACGAGTACTTTTATTTTGTTGAGTGTGCACACTATTTATTTTATTTTATACTTTATCTGTACAAATTGGACAAATACCTGTTATACTTTGTAACAATACAAGAGTGGCTACTCAAAAGTTAACATTGTGTCCAGGTCATTATTGCTGCTCAATACTTTGGCTCCATACGAATTTGGTGTCTTCTGATTCTGGCCAGGGTCTTATTACGAGCCCAAGTAATTATTGCACTGTAATTCACCTTTATACCTTAAAGTTGGTTACATTATACATGAACTTCTTCATTAGGGACAGAGCATGTACAACTGTGCTTATAACTATATGGGTGTAGGAACAAAGCTTTATCAGTGAATGATGTATTTACTAATGTCTTACTGATGCTTAATTAGTGTAGTTATTGTGAATCTAGCTCAAAAAATTGATAAGACAACTGTACAATGAATGATCTATAGAGTCGTTATGTATTCAATAATAACAATAATAAAGCTACTACCACACCAAAGTAGCAAAATTAGCACAATTGTTTATATATTTTAATACATTTTAACAATTCATCACAGATTGTCATTACTTTGTGTTCCACGTTAAAATCCCAACATAATATTGAACAAAATAAGTGGTATTTTAAAGTAGAGTTGATTTTCTGACTAAAATCGGCTTAGCTCCTTGATCACAAGTTTATTGGTGACCTGCCTATTGATCCCAAAGATCAGCAATTTAACACTGAGAGGCTTTACACATACAAGCCTTCCTGCAAGACAGACACAATGGCTCTCCAGGGGAGTTTTGTACTCGGAGCAGGTTCTGTTAGAGCCAAGTCTGCTGATTGGCGAGACAACAAATCCAGATTGGCCCTTCTCTAATCTTTAGCCCAATTCAAACATTAACATAAATCTGAAATTATGGTGCTGTGTTTGACCATTTTTCCATCTCGTCACTTGATGAAGTGTGTTTGGTTTGGATGAAATAAATCTGTATGATTGAAAGAAAGTAACTATGCTGAGCTTTCAGAGTAACAATAAAACCCTAAAAATTATGACTATGAAAACTTATATTAACCCAAATCTACAGTCGTAAGGGAAAAGAAAGCTTTCACAGCGCTCTGTGCAGTTCTGTGAAAAACTAACTACGCCTCACGATTCAGTAGCTTCTAGAAACACTTTTAGCATCATTGACTTAAAGTAATCATTCTCTGTTTGACTTCATCAGTCTCTCACATTGTTGTGGGCAAATTTTGTCACACTCTTCTTCGTCACCTCAATCACCCACAGCATTTGTGTATGGTTGACTTACCTGACACCATTCAGTTGATTCTGGAAATCCTTGGTCAAAACATTTTGGCCCAGCCTGCAAAAACTTTCTGACGGCTCCAACCTTTCACAAAACCAATCAGACTGCATCTAAGTTTGGACACTTGATAAAGACCATGATTTCCTGAGTGAAGGTCTCAGGGTTGGTTAGCTCCAATTCTCTCCTTCTAAAGCAGACTCTATGACTGCAAGATGACCTTTGTGTTGTAATCCTACATAACACAGGTAATGCTGTATGTGTGTCTAGGGAAACAAAGCTCCTAAATGACTTTCCATTGCTGCTATGGCACTGGTACATGGCATAGATCAGGTGCTTTTTCATGTTTACAAGTGGTCCCACTGAAGCGTCGACCATGTCGCAAGTAAAACGTATCAAACTCAAGTCTCGAGTCTTTTTTTTTTCATTGTAAACTGTAATACATATTTCATAGCCAGTATTGCAATTAAAAAAATCATTTGTTATGTGCTCCATGATCTAAACAAAAAACGAACATGGTTCTGGACAAGAAAGGGGACATGAGCAAAAATCCAATTAGAGGTATACCTGAAAGCATCCATATGTTGGGTTGGACTACTACTGCTTGAAAGGTTCATTTGGTGGGAGGAAGACAGTAGGGGATAATATGTAATCTCAACAGGTAAACATCAATGGATTCCCAATATTTCCAATAATGTTTTTTGAAACTGTGAACAAAGATCTCAGTACAGTAGTCTCTGACATGTGTGGGTGGAGAGAACAATGAGAGCCGCAAAGGTTTTCAGATCAAAGAAACATCACTTTCTCCAAACAACACAACATGTTTAATCGCACGCTTGTGGAATGGATTCAAAGAGCGTACAAAACAAAGGGGAACTAGCTAGAATGCAGACAATTCTTTATTTAAAATCAGCTAATTTAGCTTATCTTAGGAGGCTGTCCTTTGTAACTTACACTATAGGGACAAAATTATTAAGCCACACCTCTAAATCTTTGAATTCTGGGCTTTCAGTCCTGTTGCCACAGATTTTTTAAATCCAGCACTTAGCCATGCCGTCTGCCTTTACAACGGTCGTCCTAAAGAGCTCGCCGCTATCAACATGATACTGGAACAGGATGGAACTGTCACAAAAAGGCAGTTTGTGAAATTTGTTCCCCCCTAGATTAACTATTATCAGCTGTTGCAAAGGAACCACAGCGACTTAGTTACAAAATGTCAGACAACGTAAATTTACATATAGTGGGAGTTCCAAACCTCCTCTGGCATTAACATCAGCACAAGAACTGTGTACTGGGAGCTTCATGGCATGGGTTTCCATGAACAATGCATAACAATGCATAAACAATTAATAAAGTGTAAGATTTATTCCACTGCTGCCCAAAGTTAACGTTACTGTTAATTATCCTAATCATCCAAATCATGTTTTATATTTCCATAATAGTTAATCCACCAGTGTGTGCAAGCTCTTTAATCAAAGTGATACTTTCAATTGTAAAATCGAATTGTTTGTAATCCGTGAATTTTCAGATTTACCACTTTAAAAAATGCAGAAAAAATAGTGAAGCACATTATTTTTATTTTTTGATAAAGACTCCAATTATAGTTATTTTCTTCGCATTCCTAAACAGAAAAAAAATAGTTATGGTAATGGAATGTTATACTTGATTCATTTCTTCTCAGAGGAGCCCAGTGTGCCAGCTCAAATGTGAACATAAAAGAGTGAACTCAATAATTATCAATGTCATTTTGAGATTTAAATACAGATTTGTCAGATTTCTCAGATATTTAAGTTTTTTAAATTTTCAGATACTTAATTCAAAACTTCTTTTTTTTTTACCTATGGAGGAAAAAATTTTTTCTTGTTTGTTTATTGTTCAGTGCTAGAAACAAGTTTCCATAGTTTTGGTATGCAGTGACAGTGTTTTAACAGCTTTGATTTGGAATCCACATTTCTGCATCCTGCAAGAAATCTGACACCCCACATTACCCACTCACACCCAAACACAGTGGCAGCACAGCAACGCCACACTTTGATTACTGTGTCAGTGATTGACATTAATATAAATAACAGAGAGTTCAAGCGCAAGCTCATTAAAGAAAACGTCTCACTTCCGACCTTTTCGTTACTATTTTAATAACCCTTTTATCATTCTTATCTCTGTAATCATGTTGTTTGAACTTTATACTGTTTGCAAACATGACACATATAGCAAAAACAGCTGTGCCGCTTCTTTTAAAGTCAAGCGGCACCGAGGAAAGACGTGCAACCTACGCATGCCGTGATTTTCACGTAAGCGTGTCTTCATTAAAGCCACCTATAAATTCAGTGTTTCATTAACCCTTCAATCTTTCCCCCCTGCCCGAACGCTGTTAGAAATCCTTTCATCTGCAGCCTTCTTTTCACTGCAAACACAAACTCATGCACATTCAGCCTGGCACTTGTTTATGCTCTCACATGCCACACGCGCGTTCTCAAAACCCATGCCACATACTTCAGCTGAAAAATAAAACAAACAGCATGACATGATGAATAGCCGCATCGTCAGACTGGTTAATTGTCAACAACTTCCACGGTTTGCCATAAATGGAAATCAGCATAGGGCTCCAGACAGTGGAAATTGTTTGTTGATAATGAAACATTCTCAATCAATCTCATGTCAGCCCCAGATTGCCGATTGATTAAAACATTCATCTCATCTGAATTTAATTTAGGGTTCCATTTTGCAAAACGATTAACGCTATGATGCACTGCAAAGTTATCCAATTCATCCCATTTTCTGTTTTCTCGCTCCTTTTAAGCTTCACTAAAATGAACCCAGCCATTTATTTTTTTTAACATAGTAACCCACAAAGCCCTTTGTTTTTGTGGTTTTGACATAATGGGATTTTGTGCTGTCAAAACATAGAAGGATGAAATAAAAGCCTTTTTTTAAAATGTGAAAACAAAGCATCATCAAATCTTATGGCAAGTTTTCCTTTTTTTCCCCTGACTTCGTTTCCAGCCAGATCCTCCTGCTTGTCTTCAGTTAGCTTCACAACAAAGAACTCATTGAGTCTCAAAGCAGGAGTGGCTGAGGCGGTAAAAATGTCAAAAATCCTATATAGCTGTCAGTCACCAAAACATTATCAGGTCAATAAGACAGTGCTGACATCGTGCATATTTCTTTGGTCGTTTACCGAGCACCGGACCCTGTGGCACCGACGCAGTCTTGGTGTTGCGTTACCAAGCAATGACGGCTTTACCGCTGTTTCGATCACAGGCTATCAGCTAAGTGTCAAATCCATTGAAGGGATATTTTCCCATTCATTATCACGTTTTAGCTCCTGGAATACATCACGGCTTCAGACATTTGCAGGAACTCCTCACAACCGGTCGAACCTGCCAGAACTCATCGTATTTTCTTTAATTCTCATGATTGATTTTGAGTATTTTGCTGGAGAGTGAAAGGGTTTGTGGGAAAGCAAAACAGTGCAAAAAGATGAAAACCTTGAAAGTTTTTATTTGTTTTCAGGCCTGTAATTTCACGTCAAGACAGTACTGTACTAATTCATCATTTTGACAGCAAAAGCACTTTTTGTTTTGCACCGTATTTACCTCCCATCATCCTGTATATTCCTCATATTGTTGGTGTAATGTCAATATACACCACAGAAAACACACAAACTGTTTTTCTTGCACAGTCTCTTTATTTAATTCATCCTGCAGGTCTGATGTGAGTGATACCATCCTATCCTTCTGTTTCTCAACACAACCATCCGAGCATTCAAAGTACGTTTCCTGAGCTGTTTTATCCATTTTCACAATCATTCGTCTTGTGTTTTGTGTAGGTGGAGAGCAGCTCTGTCTGTACCCATCTCCAAGCTGCTGTGCACGTGCCAGCTTATTCTCTGGCAGTAGACGGCACCAGCTCGCAGACGCATTGTCTGAATCCTGCCGCTGGAGTTGGGATGCCAGCTCTAGGCATGTCAGGCTTTTGGGCATTGGGATTGGGTTTCCCCAGACCCCCTTGTCAAAGGATTAGCTCATCCTCTGATCATCGGGAACGCAGAACTATTCCTCCTCTTTTCTCTGATGCCACTGGGGCTGCACACATTCCTTTATACATCTTTCATGGCTGGTGAAATTCTACTAAATATGCGGCAGCAGTCTTACCACATTCCCTCTTTCCACGTCTCCCGCTTTCTCCCTCCCTCTTTACCCATTTCACTTCCTCCACTGCTGCCTACTCTCTCTTTCTCCATCAATTCCTCCTCCTTTCTTCAACTGTGTGATGAACACTGTTTTTTTTTTTTTTACCCTTTTTTTTATGAGGAAGGAAGAGGGATTATGCTAAGCCCTAACTCGGGGAGACCAGCCTTATCTTGCCTGTAGCAGCTCCATGCACCAGAGAAAAACAGGCTGGAATAGCAGAGCGACAGGCCAGGGAAAGGCAGCAGGGGGAAAGACAAAGATGGGCATGGCCAGTAATAGAGAACGCATCCGTGTTTTACAACATTGCTGGCACCATTGCCCATCTTCACTTTCTAACATGCACATAGAGCAGTCGCGTAGAGCAATGTGGAATTTGTGCTCAACTAGAAACACTCTCTGAATCAGATTTTTTTTTCTCAAACCCTGCAGATTACTTTAATCACATACTCCCAAATTATTTATTTCGCCCTGAAATGACTGTTCCCCAGGTGATTGAGAGCCCCTCCCTCCACCCTTCTTCTTCCTAACCAGGACAGTCCATTGTACAAGCTGCATTATATGCAATTATCATGACTCTAATTAAAGTACCATCTCCTGATCCATTTCCTGAATGAAACCTTCCCTCTCTATCCCAGTCCTGAGACAAAGGAGCATACTACAGCAAGGAACAAGGCCTCACTGTAAGCAGGCTGCTGGCCTATTCACCTAGCCTAATTACCCTTACCCAATGGGGGGCCGTGCCCTTGGGAACGGGCCCGGCTCTTTGGGGCCCCACAGTAAACTCAGATTTCCTGGTGGGTGCAAACAAAGGCAGAAAGTGACATCAGTTTTCAACTTCAGAAGGTAAATACAATTTGCTAGAGAGCTAGTATGACCTAACTATGTTCATGCATCCATACAGCTCAGAGGGTCAGTGGCTGCCAGGCTTTGAGCCACTCAAATAAATACGAAATTCATGGAGGCTACGACTTGCTAAAAGTAACAGCTCACTCAGGGGAGACCCACTCAGACATTAGCAATGGATAGCATTACCCCTTTGTTAGTGTTTGTTGTCTGGCTCCATTTACTTCAATGTCATCAGAAAGCTACGCCAAGAAAGCCATAGCAACAGATTAGCTGGGACTTGTGGGGCACCAGAGCTAACAGAAAGTAAGCCTCTATAAACCCAAGGACGACATTAAGATACCAGCCAAGGACTTGGTCTTTCAAATACGCCACAAAATCCAGTGGGCGAGAAAACCACAATTGATGAGACTTTAAGTCGAAGCATTGTGTCCCCCTGATGCACAACCCTATGGACGGCTTAGTTCCTTAACGCAACAATGCAATGGGATCTCAAGACAAATGGGCAACTGGTAAATGTTGCCCTTTCAGTGTTTTGCATTATTGTGCTGCTTTGAAAGGAATTCTGCAACTTTGCAAAGCATTTTTTTAAACACGGTCAAGAGTAGAATAGTTTTTTATGTGTAACCAGAGTTTTTTTAATCAGTTTTCAGGTTGCTATTTTTGAGTTAGAATGACATTGCAATCACGTGTTTCACAGCATTGTGCAGCGTCGTTGTGTATAGTGTGTTATGTCTATGCTGCTTTTCAGAAATGAAACTGTATAAGCCACAGTCTTAGACTGACCCAAGTGGCCCTGGGGTTATTAGAAGGCCAGGGTGGGGTATCAGAGGGGGGAGGTATGGGCAACAAAGAGTCTTTCTTCACTCTTCCTCCTGATCCTATCACTCCATTCCTTGGCTGTGGAGATGAAAGACTAGCCTGTAATTGGAGAGGAGGGAACAAGTGGAAGTAATGAGAAAGTAAAAAAAGGGGGAAAAAAGGGAAGGGGATAGAAAGTGCTTGAGGAGAAGGTAGGAGAGAGTGAAAAAGAAAATACCTTTGATTTCCTTAAATTAAATGAACAGAAACGGCCCAGTCTCGCTCCTCTATCAGGCCAGAGTTTGAGTGACAATGTAGCAACATGGGGCTCTCGGCTGTAATAACTTGCCTTTGTCAAGAGACTCGATGCTTTGTCTTCCTTTTTCATGCGGCCCAGAGTCCAGGGATCAGCCTTGACTTATTATGACTGGCTTTTGTCCTTCAAGAGCAGCGGGAGACTTGACTTGCCCTTTCGTCCGTCATCAAAACAGGGATCCCATACTGTGGTTGTTCCCCAGGCATGGGAATACTGGAAAAACAGCCAAGGACAAGGCCGAAACATGTACTCTCCCTCCTGGTACTGTAATATCAAACTGTGAGCACAATACTGCATGGAACTCTTCTTTGTGTTTAAAACATCAACGTCCTAAAGATCTGTGGTCCTCCCATTAAAGAAGACAGAATTAAACTGATCCTGTCAGATTTTTATTATTTAATGTGATAAGCGGTGATGAACTGGACGCTAGACTTATTTCATTTAATGCCTTTAAATGACACAGCAATCATGATCAGGAAAGACTGAACGATCTCAGTGCGCAGTTTCTGAGTGCTCGAACATTCACAAAATGCTGTGTAATCTCACAACTTTTGCACACTTTTTTGCACCGTCTACACCACTTTTGTGAGAGAAATATTTTGAAACGAGCCCCCCCTCTCAAAAAAAAAAGATAAAAATCTGTCTGTGAAACATTATCACGTGGCATTAGGGATTTGACTGCTATTAAATGGCCGAAGTGGATTATTATGTCTGGAAGATTTACTCTGTTCTTCTCTTGGACTTTTCAAGCAGCTTCTCCATAAAGGGGAATGTCTTCCATTATCCTGTTGGAATTTTAAAGATTTTGCCTGAGCGCTTATCTATGGCTCAAATCTGCAAAGCCGGGGTCTGCCGTTCCTTCACTCTCCCTTCATAAACTACAGCCATAAAAGAGTTGTTTACTACACTGATCCATACCAAGTGCTACACCTGGCCACAGCTGGGACTGAACCTTTAAAACAAAGAGTGCATCAAAGGTAACTGAGGGAATGGAGAGGAAGTTTATGTACCGTGAAGGAGAGATGGAGGGGAATAAGGATAAAAGGGCACAGAGGTAGACGGATAGAAGACAGAGGAAAGGAAGGATTGCTAAGGCATGAGTCTGTGAGGCAACACAGGAAAAGATTTATATATATATATATATCCATTCGCTTCCGCTTAACCTTTTCAGGGTCGCTGGAGCCTATCCCAGCTGTCATAGGGCGAGAGGCGGGGTACACCCCGGACAGGTCGCCAGTCTGTTGCAGGGCTAATACACAGAGACAGACAACCCTTCACACTCACATTCACTCCCGCATTCATAACTATGGGCAATTTAGACTAATCAATTAACCTATCCCCACAAATTGCATGTCTTTGGATGGTGGGAGGAAGCCAGAGTGCCCGGAAGGAACCCACGCAGACACAGGGAGAACATACAAACTCCACACAGAAAGACCCCGGCCTGATGGTGGAATTGAACTCCTTCTTGCTGTGCGGCAACATATATATATATATATATATATATATATATATATATATATATATATATATATATATATATATATATATATATATACAGTATATGTGTGTGTGTGTGAGGGTTTGTGTAAGCAAAGGCTTAGCAGAACAGCCGCCATGACATCAGAGCTAAACACACTGAGACGTTGTGGGTTTTTGCTAATTTGTTGTTTTTTAAAGAAGATTTCTACAAAGTAAGTTGTAATGTTAGTTTACATTTAAAAGATTAGTATTTCATACAAATAACTCATTTGCAAAAACAATTTAAAAAATGTACATTAACATTAGTAACTCATCATTTTTTTAAACTTCCTACATCTCAGTGTTTTTTGTCATTAACAGCCACAGTTAACTGCCCATGGAGCCAGAACAAAGCTCACAAACCCAAATTCCAAAATAGCAAAATTTAAACAGAATGCAGTGGTTTGTAAATCTCATAAACAACTACAGCAACACATCTCAAAAACGTTGGGACAGGACAGTGTTTACCGCTCTGTACCACTGCTTTATTAAACACCACTCCATTAACATCTGCGAACTGTTGAACAGCTGCTGGACCTTCAGATGTTAATCTGATGTAGGATTCGAGCTGTTTCGTGTTTCCCAAAAAAGAATTTCAAATTTAGATTCGTCTGATCACGGAACAGTTTTCCACTTTGTCTCAGTTCATTTTAAATGAGCTTTGGCCCGGAGAAGACTGCAGCGTTTCTGGATCATATTCACATATGGCTACTTTGCATGATACCGCTTTCACCGGTGTTTGTGGATGGCACAGCGAGTTGTGTGCGCAGACAGTGATTTCTGGAAGCGTTCCTGAGCCCATGCACTGATTTCCATGACTGTTTTTTAATGCAGTGCCAGCTGAGGGAAGATCACGGACACCCGATATTGATTTTCAGCTTTGTCCCTTACAAGCAGCGAGGGTTCACCGGATTGTCTGAATCGTTTGATGATATTATGAGCCATAGATGATGGGATATTCAAAGCCATCACAATTTTACATTGAAGAACATTATTCTGAAATTGGTTCCACAATTTGTAGATGTAGTTTCTTGCAGATTGGTGAACATCTTTAGTTTTTGAGAAACTCTGAAGATCATATTCTGCCAGCTGTTTCTTTTTAGCACCGCTTACTTTTCCAGCTTTTAGTTACACCCCCTCCCACCTATTTTAGATCAAATTCATAATAATTTTCATGAAATACTATGAAATACAACATTTTTTTGGATCTGGGCATGTACATTAGTGAATGCGACATACACGAACACATACACACGCACAAGCTATTTAGTCACGGTGTTGATCGTTTGACTTTCAAGGTGACAAGGCTAAAGAAAAAAATGCTTGCTCCCAGGCTGCTACAAAATTGGCTCTTTTCCACCTGGTCACCCCTTCTCATTTTCATTCAGCCATCTTCACAGCCTATCAAGTTAAACGTTAAGATGTAATTACCAGTGAACTGAATGAACTATCAAGTCAGAGAACTGCAAAGTTATAGGGACCCAGTGAAAAAAAACAAAAAAAACCCCACAGCTGCTTAAAGCTACGACAGGTGTTTTCTCCTGGGCCAAACTGAAATGAACATGGAAATGAATGTTTGAAATGCATTCAGCAGGGAAAGGGAATAGAGAAAGGCGGTATCGAGAGAAAGCGGAATAGAGGTAATTATTCTGAAACTCCTTCACCTGTGACAAGAGGCTTAGGCGAATAGGGGTAAAGAGGGACCAGAGGTATGGGGTGGGTGTTAGCATGCACAGAGAAACCAATTGGCATGAGATCCCTCGTGCTGTTCCTTCTGAACTCTACAATGACACAATGAGCCCCTTAACTGTCTCCATTTTTCTCTGTCTTTCTCCTTCAAGTTGATGACAGCAGTTTTTTTGTCTCCGTGCCTTTATTTTCATACAGCATACACACATAAAACTTTTTACATTGTGACTACTGTTTGAAAAAGACGCTCTCTAAGTAGTTCTCTGTGATTTTGCCAATTTTGGTATTGATCTGATAGCAGGGCCAGTATAGCCGATACCAGTACCGATCGTTTTTACCTTTAACCCTTTCACGTACTGTATAGTGGTCACTGCAGTGGACAGCTATTCAAAGGCTGTTGTCTTGTATTTGTGTCAGTGTTGATGGTATACTTGCACATTAACCACTACATTGGGCACTGATGTGTCACTCCATGCCCACGGTTATAGTTGTTACATATATTGTTACATTGTTATAAAATATATTTAAAATATTTTTGTTATGTTATAGTTTTTACACAGTGTATATTATTTATTCGTTAGTCAAAATGTATGTTGTCCACCTAAGTGGACATGTAAAAAAACTCTTTGAAATGTACATGTTTAAAAAAATGAAGTTCAAAAATCTTTTTTTCATGCCCAAAGATGAATAAAAATATAAAAGAAATCCAGATTGAGGTTCTAATAATTAATGCATGAAAGGGTTAAAGGCAGCTTATGTAGAAGAGAGACAGCAGTGTGTCGTGATTTATCGGCTAAATGATCATTTATTTGCAAATTCTGAATACCAGTGTTGCTATCGATAGTATCGATATTTGGATCGATCTGCCCACCTCTAACCTATAAGTTAAAGAAATGAATTGAGAGCAAATGCAAAGCCATTATAGCGAACTGTGAGCTCTGCAGTCTTGTAGCAAAGGCAGGTGTAGTTTCCCTTCTCATGCAATCACTGACTTGTTTATTTTACCAGCTCAGCAGCCTTGGTTTCTCTTTATGTGCATGGGTGGACATGCGCTTAAAAAGAGAGAAAGCACAATGAGAATGTGGAGTGTTAAGGTGAAAGCAACAAACACAGATCAGACTTTGCCAGCTGAGGCAGAGAGTCAGTAAAGAAGCACCATCTATTTTCTTCAATGGCCACTGATCGATAATATCCAGTTCATTCTTCTTTATGAAACGATATCTCAGAAAGAACCGAAGAGTGACAGAATTAGGTAGGTGGAGAGAGTTATGGCCAGAGAGGTGACTGCGGGTTGAACTTGTGACCTATGACGCACGCTTGGAGCCATCTCATTCAATTACAGGGCATATTCTAGCTACAGTCCGGGAGACAGAGGTAAAGGATCTCCTCGTGCTGCACGAGGAACTGACATTTATGTGTTTTGTGTTACGCGGGGTGATGGCGATTTTCTGTTCCACTCTGACTTCAAAAGAGTGACCAGCTGGGAGGATAAAGTCTTGTGACGATTAAGAATTATATCGCAAGCAAATGCCCTTCCATAAATTTAATCAAGAGATGTTATGGGAAAAATCCTATTACATAGATGCAAAGTGAAAGTCTTGGAGGGGATATTTTTCTTTCACTAATAGAAATGCTGAGGCTTACAATAAGTTGAGTGGATTCATTTTACTGAAATTGTTACCAGTACTGACTTAATTCCATTTACCCCCAGTCCCTGTGCAATAACCCATGCAGCATAAACCTGATTCTCAGTCCTGCCTAGAAGAGAGTTGCAGATGATGTCATGAGGCCATTATCAGCCAATTACATTACCAGCAATTGCCTCTGATATATTGGCTCTTCAGAACAATCACCAACATCCAGTGGGGCCATCAGAAGCAATATGATAAGCCCTGCTCTCTAAATAAATCCACACTTTTAAAAACAGGTCTGAGTGCTTCTGCTGCTCCAGATAGACAAGCAAACACTTGCAAACACTCTGCTCTTTCTTTTTTAAAGAAGACAACAAAAAGTTTTACAGTTTACAGTGAGAGGACTATCTGTTGTGAATCCAGAAAGTAGTCTGGGCCGTTAATCAAATGCTGCAGCTTGCCAGTTTCCTGGGGTCAGTGTGTGCTATGCACATAAATTACACATCTTGTATCACCACCATATGGAATCTGGTAAAGGAATATAAGGTAAGAACTGAGACAGGCAAAGGAAAGGCAGTAGTAAAGAGTTTCTTTCTTTCTTTCTTTCTTTCTTTCTTTCTTTCTTTCTTTCTTTCTTTCTTTCTTTCTTTCTTTCTTTCTTTCTTTCTTTCTTTCTTTCTTTCCCTTTTGGATCAGTTTCAGATGCAGTACACTTGGTAGTAAAAACAACCCTGACTAGTGAGACGGTCCACCCAGAGAGAGAAACCTGGCCTGTGCACTTATATCAAGAGCGCTAACAAAACTCTGCACTTATGTGAATGATCCCATGTTTGTATACGCATGTTCATGCTGCATGACCAAATACTAAGGCGTCAGCTTGAGTGTGACAAAGTGCCTGCAGTAAAGTGTGGGAGCCTGTTTAACAGGGCTTCAAAGGGAACAGGCTTGTTTAACATTATGAGAATATTTGTCAGGGCCGCACACATCTGGAGATACTCATTTCATCTGACAAGTGTGTGAATAAAGCAAGTATGTGCAGCGATTGTGTAAATACTTGACATTTGTGTTCGACTCTGTTCCCGGCAGTGTTTGGATCTGGCATGTTTCCATTCTTTTATCTTGTTTGTTTCTTTAAAAAATGCTAGCCCCCATCTTTATATTTAAGACTTATGTTACTGGGTGTGTTTATTCCAGTGTTTGTGGGAGGTAGACTGATATATATTGTATTGGCAATATGTTTTGATTTTAGCCTTTTGGTATGAGATGAAAGGTAATCGGCATCACCTCTTGCTTTCCATAACTGGGAACACTATCTGTTTTCTCGGAGAAAAGTTTGAAATTTAACGGCCAATTGAATTTGTGTACGAGTCGCTGAGCTTGGGCCTGTTCTAACTAGTAAATATTATGCAATTCAGAAAAGTCAGTGTCTCAGAAACTATAAACAGTAAATATTACAGATTCACTGGTTACACTATAGTGCCAAAAGTATTCACTCATCCATCCACATCATTGAATTCAGGTGTTGCAATCACGTTCATGGCCCCAGGTGTATAAAATCAAGGCATGCAGAGTGCTTCTACAAACATTTGTGAAAGAATGGGTCGCTCCCAGGAGCTCGGTGAATTCCAGTGTGGCACCGTGATGCCACCTGTGCAACAAGTCTAGTTGTGAAATTTCGCCACTGCTACATATTACACAGTCAACTGTTAGTGGTATTATAACAAAGTGAAAGCGATTGGGAACAACAGCAACTCAGCCACCAAGTATTAGGTCACATAAAATCAGAGCGCATAGTGCACAGAGCTCGCAAACTGTCTGCAGAGTCGGTTGCTACAGACCTCCAAACTTCATGCGGGCTTCAGATTAGCTCAAGAACAGTGCGTAGTGAGCTTCATAGAATTACGCTTCTCCGTCTGGCAATCTGATGGATGAGTCTGAGTTTGGCGATTGCCAGGTGAATGCTACTTTTCTAAGTACATTGTGCCAAGTTTAAAGACTGGTGGAGGACTATGGACTATGGGGTTGTTTCTCAGGAGTTGAGCTCACTCCCTTAGTTCTAGTGAAAGAAACTCTTAATGCTTCAGCATGCCAAGACATTTTTCACAATTTCATGTTCCCATCTTTGTGAGGACAGTTTCGGGATGGCCTCTTCCTGTTCCAACATGACTGCGCACCAGTGGACAAAGCAAGGTCCATAGTGAGATGAGGGAGTTTGTGTGGAAGAACTTGACTGGCCTGCACAGACTCCTGACTTCAACCCGACACAACACTTTTGGGATGAATTAGAGCAATTAAGCCTTCTCGTCCAACATCAGTATCTGATCTTACAAATGCTCTTCTGGAAGAATGATCAAAAGTTCCCATAAACACTCCTAAACCATGTGGAAAGCCTTCCCAGAAGAGCTGAAACTGTTATAGCTGTAAAGAGTGGGCCGACACGATATTAAACTCCACGGATTAAGAATGGGAGGTCACTCTATTTCATATTCATGTGAAGGCATGCAAGCAAACCCTTTTGACAATTTAGTGTATTTTTTAAGTTTCTAGCTGGAGCAGCACAAGAAAGCTGTAAGATGATGGATAGAGAGTAAATTTGAAAATGAACTCTGGTATGTGTGAAGATAAAATAAATAAAATAAATGCTTATTATGAGTTTTGCTGTTTTGGTGTCCCACAGTGGTCGTAGTGCTGTGTCTGGGAGTTTTTCTTCCTGAAAGGAAGCAGAATAAAATAATGAGGAAACACTAATGTGTGCAGGGGAATAATTATGGTCTTTAAAGTCCTAAAACTCCTTGAACTTTCAAAGTCCATATGACCTGAACATGCAGTCGGTCCAGCTCTCTCAGAGAGACGAGCAGTTTTTTTTTCATGGAGAAAAAGCTTCCTTAATGAACCTCCCGGAACCCGCTGAAATCTCAGAACTGCCTTGAACTTCACAAAGGGCCGTCTGCCATTCCCCTGTGCCAGCAACTGTACGCTGTGGTGCGCCGTCCAGGAGAGAAAGAAGAGAGAAATAAGTAGCAGCTACTGTCGGGGGGTAGAGAGCGGGGGACTTAAGACGGGATAGTAAAAAAGAAAAAAACAGGAATGCAGTGGAGAGATGAAGAGAAGAAGAACAAGAAGAAGCAGAGAGAGAGCTGGAGGGTGTAACACTGCGAGACAGAAAAGATGATGGGGGTAGAAGAAGAAGGATGGTTTGTTCTTTTTTTCCCCCTCTTCTCTCTGTGTTGCTGCATCTCCCAAGAGCAACACGGACTGCTGTCTAGCCAGAATGAAGATGCTCTTAATCCTGCTTTGCTCATGTCTGCTGTAGCCAACTCCACTGATTCATGTACATGCAGGGAAACAGACTCAGACAAGCATCTTTACCAGGAGGTATACACACGAGGCAGTGCACACATACTCAGGTACGATGAGCCAATCCAGACTCAGACATGCGGGCTCAAATTCAGATGAAAAGTTCAGACAAAAAGCCAGTGTATGTGTAGAGGGGGTCATCTACTAACCAGAAGGGTGGTAGTTCAATCCCCGGCTTCTCAAGCAAGATACCGAACCCCGCGCTCCTCTTAATGCATCACATCAGAATGTGAGCGAGTTAAACACTGCAAGAAACTAAGGTCACAGTATGTTACTAATAAGACGTCTAGAAAGCCCAGTGTGATAAAGTCATAAGGTGGTAAAGACACCAGGATCTACATGCAGATTATCACCCAGCCCACATGTGAAGTTCAGTAGAAGGCAGTTAAGACTTATATTTTACTATGTCAGGCCGCGAGTGGAAAAAGCAGAATAAAAATTCAATTCCTTTCACGCAACACACCTGCTGCAGCGGGAAAGTGGGGTATTACACACCGTGCAGCTCGCTAATCCATGATAGGATAAGAGACGCCGCTTGGCAAGTGTATAAAAATTCAACATCTGACAATGTGTTATAGGCTGTCTGTAGCATGTCTAACACGGCTAGAACTGAGTGACTCATAGAAGATACAGATACTTTACTCAGACACCAAAGGATGAAGGGGCATGGAGATGCTGCAGCACAGATGTCCAACCCTGCCAGCCTTGTGAGGAGGACCAGGGATGGTGGATAAAACTCGCGTTGAGAGCTTGGCCTCTGCTACACAGTCAGCTTGTGTGAGAGTATCACACATCCAGCAAGGGATAAGATTCAACGTGAATCCAGATGCAAATGTTAAGAGACTGGTGCATCTTCTCCTCAGATGGACTGATTGACTGGCTGCAGCAGAGTGCAGGTGATGGAGGTGATATATACTGGAGCGTGCAAAAGGAAACATTCAGGACAGCACGGACAGTGATGGTTGCAAATTCACATGTGACACAGTGCGGAGTCTCTATGCTTTCATATGCAAACGTACACATTTACACAGCAATTATGCACACATGTATATTCAGAATCACAAGAGACTGCTCTATATATACACAACAGGTGCACAAACATGCCAGCCTACACGCACACTTGCCAAGGAGCAAAACACTCGGAAAAGACAGATCCGCATGCACACAACAGCCAGGTGTGTGAATTAAAACCCATCTGATTCCATTAGGCTGATCGGTTCAATAGTGCTGATTACCTCTGATTGGGTATCACAACATTGGCAGTGGGGGAAGAACAACTGCTTCCCCTGGACACACGACGCTGCCGACCATTCAATCGCAATTATATCCACCATATTAGCAGATTAGCAGACAAGCTGACCCCAACGTGGAACCGAGCCAAGAGAGAGCCCAGGCGAGCTAGAAAGGCAGGTGTTATAACTCCCCCCACACACCCTCTACCCACACATGCTGCCGGCTTACAGCTGCAGCAGTGGCGCACCATGCATTAACTCATTAATGATACATGGCAGAGGGGCCCCAGCTCCCTTTAGCAACTAGCAGTGATGTGTGTCGACAGCCCATGGTCCGTTCTCAAAAACTCAACATTTTGTGAGTTTTTTGACTATTTAGACAAATACATGCCCCCAAATCCATGCACCCCTTTTTCCAGAATTCATCACTTGACAGCTGGGGATCATTTTAAATATCACCAAATCTGCTTTGCTTTTACTTTAAAGAAAACAATATTTAAACCATTACTGTTTGGAAGTTCAAATGCATAGAGTTACTATTAATGGAGCAAAGGCACTTTTTCCACTACGGTGCATGCAGCTTAAATAATTTTCTTGCTACTCTGAGTCACATACAGTGAATGGTGGGTAGTTTCATCACTAAAGTGCACTGGTGGCCATTATGTTTCCAGAAATTACTTTTGCCTTCATTATTACAAATGTAGTCATCTCATTCCAGTCAAGCTTTGCTAAAAAAACATTAGACATAATATTTTGGGCAGTGAGGCACCTGATGCATGTTCATGTATAATGTTACAATTGTGAATGGGCTGCATATCTCAGTATGATAGTGTGTCCCATTCAACCGCCTCTTTCAAAACTTCTCATTTGTCTTTTTAATCTTCTCTACCCACCTTCTGTTGCACCCGGGAGTGTGACACTCCACAGAAGCTTGGTGCAGAGAATAATGGAGTGTACATACATCAGTGTAATGACAACTCGATCTGGCTTTTTTTTAATGCACTTTAATCCTTGTTCTGTTCTTTTTAAAAATAAAGTCCTGGAAAACAGTCCAACCTTACAAGGAAACCAACAATACTGTTTGAGAGGGTTACAATGATCAGTTTTTCTATTACTGACAACCTCACTCTTTATCTCTCCTTAAAAAAAAAGCCAATCACATATCAAATAGAACGAGCCTTGTCAGTCTTATAACCATGTTAATAGAAGAGAAACTTCTAGCATGCTGATGATAATGTGAAACTGTCTACTCTCTAAACTGAGCCTCTAATTTCTCTCTAAAGTTTTTTTTTTTTTTTTTTTTTTTTTTTTTGTAAATGATAATGTCCAAATCCTGAATTCAAATCCTAATCTTCTAAGTTAAAGTGACATGTTTGATTCTTGCCTCCATCTCTCTGGATATGAGGACAGTATTATCAAAAAATGTGAATGCTTTATGTGTAAACCACTCTAGTCTTTGGCTCATGTTTGTGTTGGGGTGGCTGACTAGATGATGACTACGCGAACCAAGTTTTAAACAGCTTAACCTTACCTAAGGGATGAAACAGTGTTGTGTCTACATTGAACAAAGAACCAATTTTAAATTCTGCCTTTAGGATCTTCCTACCTTGTAGCAAAAACATAAAATTTGTTTCCATTTCTTTAGCTTAGTTTAAACAGAATAACCTTTCTGTACTAACAAAAGGCCAGAAACTGAAAACGTGTCATACCTCGGCATGATGTGCAGTGTGTTTATAAAATATCTGAGCAAACTGGATAAGTGGAGGAACAAAAGAAAAAGTGGCAGGCCTGAAAAACTATCCACAGTATCCGAAAGATGTGTATTTAAGAAACAGGGGGAAAAAATCCAGCAAAAACCTGACACGGCATCTGAGAGATGCATCCGGCCCTTCAGTTGATCCATCTATTGTTCTCTGAAATGGTCTCAGTGGAAGAGTGGTTGTCAAGAAGTCATTCTTATGGAAGAGAAAAAGATAGAAAGGGCTGGGGGGTTTAAAATGACACAAAAACTGGACTGAAAATGAGTGGTTAATGGTCTTAGGGAGTCATTAATCCAAAATGGAAATTTCTGGTTTAAATCACCATGGGTATACAAGGAGGAGGTCTGGAATACAGCCAAATGTAAAACACGGTTGAGGCTCTGTCATGGTTTGCATTTCAGCCAGTGGTGTTTAGGATTTACCCAACTCTGAACACGGAAAAGTATCGACAGGTTTTGATCCACTGTGGAACACCATATTGAAGGCATCTGATTAGCAACAGCTTCCTTTTTCATCATGACAATGATGTATATGTGTATGTACAAAGTATCAGTATAGCCATCCCAACATTATCAGTCATGGATTGGCCTCACCTTGAATGTGTGTAATGGGTCATCTTGACAGAGAATGTAACAAAAGACAGCCAGCATCCAAAGAAGAGCTTCGAATGTCCTTCAACAAGCCTGGAGAACTATTCCTGAACACTACTCAAAGAAATTCTAAGAAAGCTTGCCTAAGAGAGTTCAGACTGTGTTGAAGAATAAAGTTGCACATACAATATATTGACCATTAAGCTTTTCAGTATTGGAGAAACTTTGTTTTTCTCTTATAGACTGTGTTTCTAAAAAAAAATTTAAAAAAATCACACAATGCACAAATGCTTACCTACGAAAAGAAAGAGACAGACACAAAACACAAAAATCAAACCATCTTTTAGAATTCCTTTGAGTAATATGCTGTTATGTATGACTAGTTTAAACTTACCTTTTACAATGTGTTGTTTCTTACTAATCAGGGCTTTCTTTTGTAACCACATTGCCCACTTAACTGCTTGGAGCAGTCGTAAAAACTGTAATATATTGTGATGTGTTAATGATGAGAGAGATTATGGTTTAATTCTTCCTCTAAGAGACATGCAAGTGAGTCATTTAGATGTTTCCCTTGTGTTTACCAGGTTTCTTTGGAAGCCCGCAAAGTCAAGTAATTAAGTTGTCTCTGATTAATTAAGTGACTATCTATTCTCATTCTTCCCATAACACCACAACAATATGTTGAGATTCCCCAAGTGAAACGCCTGATAGGGAAAATAACATAATCAGTGGGTGCAATTTACTATGGGAGTGTCGGTAAGGAAACTCAGGGTAACGTGGATTTAAATGGCTTCTTTTCTCTATTAATATTCATTGCATTTTCATAAAGGGGCCTTAATTAACATACATTTCTTCACATTAACTAAGGCTTCTTCAGACTATGGACAGTGTGATTCAATTCTTCTTTGATAAATAATAGTGAAAAATGTGTACTAAGCCATGCTGAAATACGTCCGTGTAGTCAAGTTTTTTTCCATTCATTGGGATAAAACGGGAAAAAATGCATTTGTAAAAGTATTTGGGGTTTAGTTTTAGTTAACAATGACAAGTGGTGGAAGAATATTTTAAACCTACATCATGAAAACATCTCATTACACATAAAACTGTACAAAGTACCAAAAGCAAAAATAATAATTTAACATTATTCTTCTGTGTTAAATGGATTATTATCACTCCTGCACATTAGTCAAGCCAGCTTTATTTATAAAGCACTTTAAAGCAGCAAGTACTGACCAAGGTGCTTGACCGTACAAGCTGGAGGAGGTGGCCGGGGATTGGGAGGTTTGGGCTTCTGCTTAGGCTGCTGCCCCCCGCAACCCAGCCCCAGATAAGCGAAGTAGATGGATGGATGGACATAGAAATAATGTTAGATTAAATTATAAATGAAAATATGAATGGAATATTGGGTGTTTGTAAAACAGGTAGTCAAACAGTTACATTCAGTCAACCAAGTAATTTCTAATAGATGCTAGTCTGAAAACGCTGCCTGTTTTACCAAGCCGGACATGGTTGGAGCTTTTCGTACTAGAAGAGATATTTACAACTTTTTCACATGCCATCACCTTTACATCACACATGTTAACTAAGGTGGTTAGCAAGAGGAAACTCATCTCTTACAATGAGAAATCACTGAAGTGCGTTTAGTGCTAGCTTTGTGCAGATGGTAACTAATCTCAGAGCAGAGAGAGCTGAGCCAGTGGCAGCCTGCCTTATGCACTGATCATCCATGTTTATATTGTGAAATACCAGTTTGAATGACCACAGCAGACCCGACAGCATGAACATGCTTTGCATCCTTTATTTACACACACAGTTGCTCGACACTCACAACAGGCTGCAGCTCTGGCGCTGCCAGCCACACATATCAAAAACCCAAATCACAGGACCCAGTGCAATACTTGGCATGATTGCGGATGCCGTGCAGGTGCGTCCGCTTTCACTGCATGGCACCGCAGGCCACGCCCCGCGCCAACCAGCAGTTTATCCGCAATGTGCATGTGGAAGCCACCAGAAAGAAGCTGCTGGGCTCTCAACTTACCCAGCTCTCAACTTGTCTCAAGACATTGTTAAGGGGAGATGGACACACCCATAAAATGGAGACAGCTAAAGTTTTCTATGACCACTAAACAAGTGGAGCTTTCAGAGACAACAGCCTACTGAGGCCAAGAGATGGCAGTCATGTAAAGAGTGGATGCAAAAAGGCATAGAAATGAATTAATTACATTTTAATTGCTTGCCTTTGACAAAGCAAACCATTAATTAAACCCAGACATTTTCTTCACTTCCTTCCATTTGGGCTGGCCTCCTAAACGATCAGATTTTCCCTGTTTTGGTCAGCCATTGGGACTCTGTCTGAGATCCACAGGGTACTATTAGAATACATTTCAAAAGAATATCACAACCTCTAAGCAGAGTCTCAAATCACATGCCAAAATGCAATATACTGTCTTGCCAAAGAAAAGCACAGGGATGTAACATGAAAGAGAGAAAGACATCCTGTGGCTTCCACGTATTAAATTCCTATTGTTAAAAGCCAACATGGTATCTAAGTGATGTTTAATGTTTTGAAAGGACATGTAAGCTAATGATGTAAGAAAACCATGGTACATCTGGCAGTTTTAAGTATGAGAGCGCTGGATGTAGTTGCACTAGAAAATAGTGGTTAAGTCTTTATTTGCTGACCATTCAAAAGAGACCTTGCATAGTGGTCTTTTCTTTTCTTTTCTTTTCTTTTCTTTTCTTTTCTTTTCTTTTGTATTTCTCATCATATATGATCTCGGGTAGCAAGTTAAGTCGTGTGATTTGAATTAGCGCTTTGATAACTCCTTGCCAAGAATCTACTGGGTGCACACAAGGCTGCTAGAATTCAATCTTATCTCATTTGATGAAACTGTAAGAAACCCTCCACTAAATTGTCTTTCTTTTTATGACCTTTTCTTAGAGGAGTCTATCAGTGTTGGCTCTGTGTGACTTCTCAGCCTGGCATTATCCCTGCCAGTTTCATGGATCACAGCGTCTCGACAGACATAAAAAATAAATAAATAAAATAACACTATGAGATGAAGCATGCTGCCACCGGCATTGCAGTTAAATGAAGTGAACCAATGCGGCTGGACATAACTTGCCATAAAGACAGGGAATTATTTAGATGTCACAAATTAGATGGGAACTATGACTGCTCAGGATTTGAATGATAGTGTTGAAGATCCACATTAATCATGCATAGAAATCTAATAGCTGATAAACCACAGGAGTACTTTTGTGCTGACCACATCCGAACGCACTCTAGTGAAAGCTGCTAAATTACAGTATCACTCATCACCAAAAAAAACAAAAAACAGTGTCAATAAACTCAGCCTAAGAAAAATCCACTCCTCTGGAGTTCTTCTCTCCCCAGTAACGCCACCACATAGACCCTTTTAGATTAGAAATGAAAGTGGGTGCAGTGAAGCATCTCGGAAGGAGGAAGCCTTTGGCTGGGCACAAATCCCAGCCTGGATCCTTCAAAAGCCTGCTGCCATGAAAGATGTCGGCTGCCTTTATAGATGCCCATGCTGAGCTGTTGGGGCCTGACGCAGGGTTGGCTGCTGAACATCACCCAACTTACTCGCCTCCCCGACACCCGCTAACCTCCAAAAAAACCCAGTTAGGTAAGGGAGCCCTGTTTGGAGCCAATATGGCTGATGTGTGAAAGGAGCCAGATGCCTTAGCAGAAAGAAGCATTGCATTGCTGAACTGTGCCCGCTCCGTTCACATACTGGGGGATCGACAGGGGGGGATCGCTGGGGCCAGCCAAGATCCCAGGTGACAGGCGTGTGGGACAATGTCCCAGTGGTGAGTTCATAAAAGACGATGGGTTGTTTTGTGATTGCTGCCGACCCCAGGACATGAATGTAATTAGAGCACAGCTGAAAGGTCATGGCTGTACTTTTAAGTGCCACTAAACACTGAAAGGGCCTAATGTACCATTGAGGATGAGATTGACTGGTTCCCCATCCTCCCCTCTCAACCCTCACATCAGGGGAACTACTAAATGTGCAGAGGTCTTTGTTGGCCTGTCACAACACGGGTCGAGGAGAAAAATATTTGTGTTGAAAACACATCTCTGGGGTACAAAGGCGTAATCGCAGATGGTATTCATTATTTATTTATTTCGTTTTACAAGGAAACTTTTATAACACCAGACATTCGCACAGTAACTACAGCTTGTTCAAATTCCTTTTGTTTGGATGTTGTGTGCATGTGCCTGCCTGGCAACACAGCTTGTTGTTGCTGACTCTCCAGTTAGCAGTTGACAAAAACAACAATACTGTGTCATAATTTAACTACTGGGGTACCCGCTTCTGTTCTAATTATACAACTCTAAATCTTTGGGGAATTACTTGTGTGCCCTGTTTAATTTTCATTAAGGACTGTGTCAGCTTCGTGCATTTACATCAACTGTCACCTTTCCATGTAAACAATGCGCATTTTATCCCTCGTACAGGCTGTCTGTCGGTGGACCCTGCCAGGCAAGCAGCTTTGTTCTTCTTCACTGTGTAATGCACCAGATTTTTTTCCCATACAGCAGATCCATCTGGTCTGTAGAGGCACCGGGCAGGCTGTATTTGCTTTACTGTCCTGGAACAACGGCTGGTCTGCTAGCTCATCACACCCTTTATCGCTGAGGTAACCTTAGAGGCGTCCGTGAAAGCGATCAGTCATGTTCTTTGACATGAGGCTTATTGTCACCGCAGGAAGAGAAATGTAGCTCTCCACTGGACAGCTTTTCATTGACTGCAACAATCTGGATCCTGCCGTGTACAGCTCGACCCTCGATAACCAATTGTGAATACTCATAAGTCTTGCTCAACGGTAGTGGCCGGTCTGAGGAGTGTGTTGCTTCTCTTCTTTTGTGTGTGTGTGTATTTTTTTCACCTTCCATCTTCTCCTGAGGCTATATTGAATTATGTCTCTGTCAGTCCCTAAGCCCCCTATATTTCCTCTACTGTGCAGAAGCCCTAGATTCAGTATCAAATTCTCTTCATGCTGGCACTTTGTGCATCCCCCTGGCCCCTCAGATCTTTATCCCAGCATCCTCTTCCCTGGCCTGTAGACAATGCTGAATTCATGCTAGAGTGAGGTTTTAAAGAATTTCACCACAGATAGGACATGCAGAGGTCTGCATGAACCCTGAAAACACAATCAATCAGACTTTTAAAGCTGCTGGGGTTAAATTGGCCTACTGTGCCATTCTAGCTCAAAAGTGCTATGCATTATGCAACAGCCAAAAAGGTAAAAGGTTTATTTTCTTACCCAGTTAGCTTATTTAAAAACAATTTGGCTGCACTTGGGATTGACTTTAATTACTGAAATAGCTAATTATTGTTACCAACCATGCACCGAGGAACTGGATTTTGAATAACACAGTCAATCTGATAGACAGAATGGAGGCAGACAGAATGGTTCTATAGATCCCACTCTTTGCTCCACAGACCCCTGTCTGAGGCATCAATGGCGGAGTAGCGGGGAAAAGGGACCTGATTGCTCTATTTTCTCAAATGAGGCAATTAGGAGGGCAGGCTGAATGGAGATCAGGCTCAGCTTCACTATGCCACAAGGAAAGGAGTGAGACAAAGAGAATCAAGGAGAGTAGAATGGCTGTTTGAGTCTCCATTGATTCTTTTAGCCCAGAAGCATCAAGAGCTCCTGTGAAAATTGATCCAGGCAGGGAACCACCTTTCATATCGATAAAGATAAACCAGGAGACTCCCCAACACCCGAAGTACTCAATATGAAAAAATAGCTGAAGTTGTGAAGACAGTCTGGCTCCAAGTGGAGCCATACAGCCCAGTGAGGAACATAGTGACAAAAGGCAGGGGTTTCAGACCAGACTGTGTCCTTTGGGGAGTTTGCTTTTACTGCAAGGTCAGCCTCTCAAGTGCTTGATAAAACTGAACAAATCAAAGCACTACATCTGAGAGTAATCTCTGGGAAGAAAAAAAAAGGGTCTCGGCAGCCCACACTGGCAAGATGGATGTTCAGAGATGTAGGAGCTCACATTAATGCTTCTAATTAACAGAGAACATATTTCAAACTACAAACGAATGTATGCGTGCCTGAAATTCAAAAATGGATGCTACTCTAGCACAAGAAGAGGCATTATACTACTGAAGAGGAAGGATGCAGCTTGCAGTTGCACTTTGCTTTAAGGAATGCAAATGTAATTTATTCAGTTCACTTTGGTTCAATTCCATTTTTTTATATAGCGCCAAAACACAACAACAGTTGTGTCTTGGTGCTTTATATTGTACAGTAGAAACCCTACAATAATACAGAGAAAAACCCAGCAATCAAACCCTGTGAGCAAGTGCTAGGTGACAGTGGGAAGGAAAAACTCCCTTTTAACAGGAAGAAACCTCTGGTACAGCCAGGCTCAGGGAGGGGCGGGTCCATCTGTTGCGACCGCTGAGCCAGAGATTAATAATAAGTAATGAATAAATGCAGAGTGTTGCATAAACACAAAGAGAGTGAAAAGAGGTGAATGAACAATGCAGGATGGGAAGCCCCGATGTAACAAACCTTTTGGGTTATAGCACCACTAGGGGGGGTTGCCCAACTATTGTAGTAGCTGTGGGGGTCTCCTAGTGGGTGTGTGGGTTGTTAGCGGCAGCCATTTCATGCTGCTCATGTTCCATGCTCCAAGAAAGCACCTTACTTACTGTTGTGACAAGCTGGCGCTGGTGGTACCAATCCCCGCGCATGTAGGTTCGGACGAGTACAGCCGAGGAGACCTGGCTTATAAAGTGTAATGTTGCTGACGGCGAATAAAGGTCTGTTATTGGATTTAACCGACTGGTTCCGTGTTATCCGGCTAACCTCCACACCACATGCCCGCTGGACCGGCTAGCCGCTCCTTCCTCGCCAGACTGCTGTTACAAAGTGGCGCCCGAACATTGTTCTCTGGATCTTCATTGTCATCCGGACCGACAGACGGTGGGCTCGGATGTTTTTCCCGTGTTTTTCAACGATCGACACTTCGGCTGAGGTGGCGTGTTTTTTTTTCTCTTCGTCTGGCTGTATTGGCCGGGCCGATAGGACCCCGTGGAGGAGCCGACCCCCCGGGATTTCAACGACATTTGCAGGCATGGAAGAGCGCCGACCCATCGCTTGACACGCTCGCCTGCGAGGGGGAGTACTCCGTGAGTAACTGTACGGTCCGTCGGACCGCTAACTCAGTGCTATTGGACCGTTACGACATCGGCGGTGCTAAAGCTAAGGCTAACGCTACAGTGACTTTGACTCAGTGTTCATCCAGAGGGACGTTTTGTTTTGTGTGAAGCATCAGAGTGTGCACGGACGCTCTCTGTCTGATGGATATTAACGCTTAGGTACTCTGTGGGAACGCTCTTTCACTTTGCCATAACTTTTGTGAGAGAGAGAGTGGTTTCGGCCATACTTTTGAAATGGCGTCCCACCCAGACACAGGCAGCGAGGGAGACGGCTGCGACTCACATGCTGAAGCTCCCAGCCTGACTAAGTACATCATCCCTCGCTCTACCCCTCATGACCTCAATCTTAAGGTGGAAAGCTTGCAAGAAGAGGTGGAGAAACTGCGAGTCTGCTTGCACGATTCGCTGGAGCTACAAAAGAGCCTTCTGAAGCACTTGGATGGTGGCGCGAGAGGGGAACCGGGGGAGCAAACACCTCCTCAGAGAACCCCCAACCCAGTGGCTTTTTCCACGCCATTCACGCAGAAAGGGATTAACACAGAGCCCCCTCCGCTTCTCCAGCGTCAGTCGGCGGAACTCTGCAATACATCGAGGATGATCGCCGCAGCGCTGCACCAGGCCAAGCTGGAGCCCCCAGTGTTCGCTGGTGACGGCGGAGTGTCACCGGAGGAGTGGCTCCAATCAGTGGATAGCTACAGATCGTCGCTGCGCCTAACCGACTCGCAGGTTCTGAGTGAGCTCCCTCACTTCCTCAAGGGAGAGCCCAGTAAATGGTTTAGGGCCCTCAGCTCTCACATTACTACATGGGCACATTTTTACCAACTTTTTGAATCAGTGTTTGTGTCAGCTGATAACCAAGAGCACGTTTGGCGGGGCATCCTCGATCGCGTCCAATCACTAGAGGAGCCCCTCCCAACGTTTGTAGCTCACATGCTCGGTGAGTTTAATAAGCTAAGGTGCCCGCCGCCGGAGCATGAACAGATCGAGCTCATATGTAAACATTCATTGGAGAAATATCGGGTTGCGTTGTACGGTACGCCGGTCCCGTCGGTTATGGACCTACTGCTTCGCGCGCACGAGCTCCACACAGCCTTAGGTCCAGTTGGCCGCTCAACCCCTACTTCATCTCCTAGTGTTGCAAGCGCGAGAGAACCACATTGTTTTAAATGCTCCCGCCCAGGGTTTACCACACGCACGTGCCCAAGTTGCACCTGGGTTGCCCCAAAAGAACGAGGTGCTGCCAGACCCAGGGCAACCTCCCACCGACCTCTTCCAGGACCACCACCGGGCCTGGAACTGGCCGATGCTGAGGGGCTGGATTCACTGCCGGCAGCTCGTGCGGCCAGTCAGCAGTCGGGAAACCCCCGGGGGGGGAGGACATTTTAATGAGGCAGCCCTCCCCCCATTCACAAAGTATGCCTCGCCCGCATGATGCCCACCAGATTGTGCAAGGCATTGTGGGGCACATGGAAGATGTAGAGTCTGGAGCACACTGGAACACCCCACTGAAAGCCAAAATTAACTTCAACTCAGTGGCAGTGAACGCTACGCTAGATACAGGGGCATCCCTGTCTGCTGTGCGGGCTGAACTCATTTTGGAGAACAACTTGTCTCCCAGCAGGACCCACCAGTGGATGGGTCCACCGGTGAGCCTAGTAGACGGTGCTCGCTGTCTCCCGGAGGGTGTTACATGGCTGCCCATAGGGTTCTTGAACAAAAGGTTTTATCACCGGTTTGCTGTCATCCGCAACTTGTCGTCCCCCTTTGTCTTAGGGATGGACTTTATGAGCAGGGCCTCTTTGACAATCCACATCCCCTCGAGAACCGTAGTTATGGACGACAGTCCATGCCCAGGCGCGGATGAAGAGGAGGGTTGCTCAGTTGATCTGTTGAGCGATGATAATGTCATTATGACGCTTGACATGGTAGAGCCCTCGCTGGAGACCAAAGCTCTGGAGGCAAACCTAACAGATAGTCAGAGAGAACTATTAGTTGTCCTCCTTGAACAATTTAGCTGCATGTTTGATGGTCATTTGGGCCGCACGTCTTTAACTGAACATGTGATCGACACGGGAGATGCGAGGCCTATTAACCTCCCCCCATACCGCACCTCCCCTGCAAAGAAACAACTCATTGAAGAGCAGGTCCAGAAAATGCTGGAAGATGGCATAATTGAACCGTCCATGAGCCCCTGGGCCGCACCTGTCGTGATCGTTAACAGGTTGGGCGCTGACCCACGGTTCTGTGTGGACTTTAGGGGGCTGAACCAGGTGACTCGGAAGGACTCATACCCCTTACCGCGGGTCGATGAGTCTCTCGACTTCCTAGCGAGAGGTCGATTCATTTCAACATTGGACCTGGCGAGGGGTTACTGGCAGGTGCCGGTCTCAGGGGACTCACGTCCTAAAACAGCCTTTGTTTCCCATTGTGGGCTGTTTCAGTTTCGCGTGCTCCCTTTCGGCCTCTGCAACGCACCAGCCACCTTTCAGAGGCTGATGCACAACGTCCTCAGCGGCCTTGTTTACAAGACATGTGCTGTATATCTGGACGACATTGTGGTTGTGTCCCCTACCTTCGAACAGCATTTGTTGGACCTGCGGGAGGTCCTTGAGAGACTTAGGTCTGCGGGTCTCTCATTGAAGCTTAAGAAATGCCAGTTCTGCCTGAAGGAGCTCACCTTCCTGGGCTACCGGGTTACCCCGGATGGCATTAAACCGGACGATGACAAAATCAAGGCTGTGATGCAGTTCAGAACTCCGTCCTCAATGAAACAGGTGCGGCAGTTTCTCGGTCTGACGGGATACTACCGCAGATTCGTAAAGGAATATGCTCGCCATGCAGAACCTCTGCACGCCCTGACAAGGAAGGATGTTACCTTTCAGTGGGATGACAGGTGTCAGGAGTCCATGGACTTCCTGAAACAGAGCATTGCGACAGCGCCTGTCCTGTCACTCCCTGACTTTTCCCGGCCTTTCTTCATCCATACGGATGCATGTGACCTTGGCTTGGGGGCGGCCTTAATGCAGAAGGATGCAGAGGGTAGGGAAGTAGCGGTCGCTTACGCAAGTCGAGCGTAGGGAAGTAGCGGTCGCTTACGCAAGTCGAGCTCTTCACAAGGCAGAGAAACCATACTCTACGCCAGAAAAGGAGTGTCTGGCTGTGATTTGGGCTTTAGAACACTTTCGTCCCTATGTGGAAGGGCTTCATGTGACGGTCTTGACTGACCACAACAGCCTTAAGTGGCTGATGTCACGCCCAAACCCTACTGGACGGTTGGCGCGGTGGTCCCTGCGCTTGCAGGACTTTGACTTTACCATCGTACACAAGGCGGGGGTACACAACAGGGTGCCAGACGCTCTGTCTCGCAACCCACTGCCTGCACCAGAGGGTCCTCCTATTGAAATCTTGCCGGAGCATGCGTCATGTGGGGCATGGATCTTCGTGCCCAGCCTCCCCTTTTGTTAGAGGACCGAACACAACTAAGGCAGCTGCAGTTAGATGACCCAGGTGCAGGTCCAAGGCTCCGAGACCTGGAGTGTTCCCCCAATCTGGGTTCGGACGCCAGTCCTTCACCGTCCTTGGTGGTCAATGACGGCCTACTCTATTACCGAGGCCCGAAACATAAGCGCAGTCTTCGGCCCCAGGAGGAGCTGAAGCTGTATGCTCCTACGGCTCTCCGGGGTACCCTGTGCGGTTATTATCATGACCACCCTACAGCAGGTCACCTGGGGATTGCTAAGACACTAGCGAGAATGCAGTCTAGGTTTTACTGGCCCAAGATGGCATCGGAAGTTAAACGCTACGTCTTGTCGTGCCCAGTATGTCAACTCACAAAACCCAGTCAAAGAAAGCCAGCGGGCTTCATGGTCCCCATTTCGCCCCAGCGACCCTGGGAATACGCAGGGGTCGATTTTGTCGGACCACTACCTCGCACCGCTTCGGGGAACTCGTACATACTGGTCTTCGTAGACTATTTCTCGAAGTGGATCGAAGTGTGTGCGGTTCGGGATGCGACAGCTCGAGTGGCAGCCAGTAAGTTCATTAACGAGGTATTTGCTAGGCATGGGGCCCCTGGGTACCTTATTTCGGACAGGGGCTCACCTTTTGTCAGTGAGCTGTTTGATTCTGTTCTCTCCACTCTTGGGTCCACCCACCGCCTCACGACGGCGTATCATCCGCAAACTAATGCGACCGAAAGAGTGAACAGAACTCTCAAAACGGCCATCCGTGCATACGTGGGCGATAAGCACGCGTCGTGGGATAAGTTCATGTCCCAAATCTGTTTCACGCTGCGCTCAGCCCCCCATGAGAGTACAGGACTCAGCCCTGCTATGATGTTGTATGGTAGGGAGCTGGAGACACCCCTTGACTTGCTTACTAAGCCGTCTGGAGAGAGCGAGGAGTCATCCATGCCCTATCCAGAGACCCTTAAAGCGTCGCTTCAGGAGGCCCACGATCGAGCCAGGGAGACACTGGCTCGCAGCCATGCTATGCAGAAACGCTACTACGACCTGAGACGCCGGCCGATGACCTATGCAGTCGGAGACTTGGTGAAAGTCAAAGCTCATCATCGATCGGACGCTCAATCTTGCTTCACGGCCAAGCTGGCACCCTTGTTTACAGGGCCCCTCCGGGTTACTCAGAAGCTTGGGGAGGTCAACTACAGATTAGCCAAGATTGACACTGGTGAAGACGCAGGAGTCTTCCACGTCGTGAACGTTCAGCCATTTTACTCCTGGGACTCCACATCTCCTTCAGGGCACCGGACTTCGTCCCAGGAGAGCCTGGATGAGACTGAAACGGGGGAACAGCCCTCATTCCCGAGTTCAGGGGATATCGGAGCAGGCGGGCACCCCGCTGAGGGCGCCTCTGAGTCGCCACCGGCCAAGGGGGAACAATATCATTTGAGACCCCGCCGGTGCCCCAGAATCACTGAGGGTTGGACTGCTACCAGGTGGACTAACCGTCATCATACGGACAGACTCAATGTTGACTGAGGGTTGGTTTCATACATGTACATGCTGTAATTGTTCTGTTCATAAGGGGTGATTACTTGTTCTGTTCCACTGAGCCCTGGTAATCGTGGCCCATGAGAGCCTTTGTTTGGTTTTCTGTTATACTGATTTGAGTGACCGGTTGTGTTGTATGTCTGACTGTTTCCCTTGTCTATGACCATCTCTGGAAGATGGATTGGCAGTAATACTGCATGTTCTATATTGTTTGCTTCAAGCACTAATTTTGTTTATTGACTGTACCAATGCTATAAGGTAAGGGTGTCTAACAATTCCTCCACAACCTGCTTAGTACCTAGTGTAACTATGTATAGTGAAGAAGGGTAGCGGGAGGAGGGTCACCTGGGTCCGGCTGAGGACAGCCTGCGAATTGCCGGGGGGGTGATGTAACAAACCTTTTGGGTTATAGCACCACTAGGGGGGGTTGCCCAACTATTGTAGTAGCTGTGGAGGTCTCCTAGTGGGTGTGTGGGTTGTTAGCGGCAGCCATTTCATGCTGCTCATGTTCCATGCTCCAAGAAAGCACCTTACTTACTGTTGTGACAAGCTGGCGCTGGTGGTACCAATCCCCGCGCATGTAGGTTCGGACGAGTACAGCCGAGGAGACCTGGCTTATAAAGTGTAATGTTGCTGACGGCGAATAAAGGTCTGTTATTGGATTTAACCGACTGGTTCCGTGTTATCCGGCTAACCTCCACACCACATGCCCGCTGGACCGGCTAGCCGCTCCTTCCTCGCCAGACTGCTGTTACAAAGTGGCGCCCGAACATTGTTCTCTGGATCTTCATTGTCATCCGGACCGACAGACGGTGGGCTCGGATGTTTTTCCCGTGTTTTTCAACGATCGACACTTCGGCTGAGGTGGCGTGTTTTTTTTTCTCTTCGTCTGGCTGTATTGGCCGGGCCGATAGGACCCCGTGGAGGAGCCGACCCCCCGGGATTTCAACGACATTTGCAGGCATGGAAGAGCGCCGACCCATCGCTTGACACGCTCGCCTGCGAGGGGGAGTACTCCGTGAGTAACTGTACGGTCCGTCGGACCGCTAACTCAGTGCTATTGGACCGTTACGACATCGGCGGTGCTAAAGCTAAGGCTAACGCTACAGTGACTTTGACTCAGTGTTCATCCAGAGGGACGTTTTGTTTTGTGTGAAGCATCAGAGTGTGCACGGACGCTCTCTGTCTGATGGATATTAACGCTTAGGTACTCTGTGGGAACGCTCTTTCACTTTGCCATAACTTTTGTGAGAGAGAGAGTGGTTTCGGCCATACTTTTGAAATGGCGTCCCACCCAGACACAGGCAGCGAGGGAGACGGCTGCGACTCACATGCTGAAGCTCCCAGCCTGACTAAGTACATCATCCCTCGCTCTACCCCTCATGACCTCAATCTTAAGGTGGAAAGCTTGCAAGAAGAGGTGGAGAAACTGCGAGTCTGCTTGCACGATTCGCTGGAGCTACAAAAGAGCCTTCTGAAGCACTTGGATGGTGGCGCGAGAGGGGAACCGGGGGAGCAAACACCTCCTCAGAGAACCCCCAACCCAGTGGCTTTTTCCACGCCATTCACGCAGAAAGGGATTAACACAGAGCCCCCTCCGCTTCTCCAGCGTCAGTCGGCGGAACTCTGCAATACATCGAGGATGATCGCCGCAGCGCTGCACCAGGCCAAGCTGGAGCCCCCAGTGTTCGCTGGTGACGGCGGAGTGTCACCGGAGGAGTGGCTCCAATCAGTGGATAGCTACAGATCGTCGCTGCGCCTAACCGACTCGCAGGTTCTGAGTGAGCTCCCTCACTTCCTCAAGGGAGAGCCCAGTAAATGGTTTAGGGCCCTCAGCTCTCACATTACTACATGGGCACATTTTTACCAACTTTTTGAATCAGTGTTTGTGTCAGCTGATAACCAAGAGCACGTTTGGCGGGGCATCCTCGATCGCGTCCAATCACTAGAGGAGCCCCTCCCAACGTTTGTAGCTCACATGCTCGGTGAGTTTAATAAGCTAAGGTGCCCGCCGCCGGAGCATGAACAGATCGAGCTCATATGTAAACATTCATTGGAGAAATATCGGGTTGCGTTGTACGGTACGCCGGTCCCGTCGGTTATGGACCTACTGCTTCGCGCGCACGAGCTCCACACAGCCTTAGGTCCAGTTGGCCGCTCAACCCCTACTTCATCTCCTAGTGTTGCAAGCGCGAGAGAACCACATTGTTTTAAATGCTCCCGCCCAGGGTTTACCACACGCACGTGCCCAAGTTGCACCTGGGTTGCCCCAAAAGAACGAGGTGCTGCCAGACCCAGGGCAACCTCCCACCGACCTCTTCCAGGACCACCACCGGGCCTGGAACTGGCCGATGCTGAGGGGCTGGATTCACTGCCGGCAGCTCGTGCGGCCAGTCAGCAGTCGGGAAACCCCCGGGGGGGGAGGACATTTTAATGAGGCAGCCCTCCCCCCATTCACAAAGTATGCCTCGCCCGCATGATGCCCACCAGATTGTGCAAGGCATTGTGGGGCACATGGAAGATGTAGAGTCTGGAGCACACTGGAACACCCCACTGAAAGCCAAAATTAACTTCAACTCAGTGGCAGTGAACGCTACGCTAGATACAGGGGCATCCCTGTCTGCTGTGCGGGCTGAACTCATTTTGGAGAACAACTTGTCTCCCAGCAGGACCCACCAGTGGATGGGTCCACCGGTGAGCCTAGTAGACGGTGCTCGCTGTCTCCCGGAGGGTGTTACATGGCTGCCCATAGGGTTCTTGAACAAAAGGTTTTATCACCGGTTTGCTGTCATCCGCAACTTGTCGTCCCCCTTTGTCTTAGGGATGGACTTTATGAGCAGGGCCTCTTTGACAATCCACATCCCCTCGAGAACCGTAGTTATGGACGACAGTCCATGCCCAGGCGCGGATGAAGAGGAGGGTTGCTCAGTTGATCTGTTGAGCGATGATAATGTCATTATGACGCTTGACATGGTAGAGCCCTCGCTGGAGACCAAAGCTCTGGAGGCAAACCTAACAGATAGTCAGAGAGAACTATTAGTTGTCCTCCTTGAACAATTTAGCTGCATGTTTGATGGTCATTTGGGCCGCACGTCTTTAACTGAACATGTGATCGACACGGGAGATGCGAGGCCTATTAACCTCCCCCCATACCGCACCTCCCCTGCAAAGAAACAACTCATTGAAGAGCAGGTCCAGAAAATGCTGGAAGATGGCATAATTGAACCGTCCATGAGCCCCTGGGCCGCACCTGTCGTGATCGTTAACAGGTTGGGCGCTGACCCACGGTTCTGTGTGGACTTTAGGGGGCTGAACCAGGTGACTCGGAAGGACTCATACCCCTTACCGCGGGTCGATGAGTCTCTCGACTTCCTAGCGAGAGGTCGATTCATTTCAACATTGGACCTGGCGAGGGGTTACTGGCAGGTGCCGGTCTCAGGGGACTCACGTCCTAAAACAGCCTTTGTTTCCCATTGTGGGCTGTTTCAGTTTCGCGTGCTCCCTTTCGGCCTCTGCAACGCACCAGCCACCTTTCAGAGGCTGATGCACAACGTCCTCAGCGGCCTTGTTTACAAGACATGTGCTGTATATCTGGACGACATTGTGGTTGTGTCCCCTACCTTCGAACAGCATTTGTTGGACCTGCGGGAGGTCCTTGAGAGACTTAGGTCTGCGGGTCTCTCATTGAAGCTTAAGAAATGCCAGTTCTGCCTGAAGGAGCTCACCTTCCTGGGCTACCGGGTTACCCCGGATGGCATTAAACCGGACGATGACAAAATCAAGGCTGTGATGCAGTTCAGAACTCCGTCCTCAATGAAACAGGTGCGGCAGTTTCTCGGTCTGACGGGATACTACCGCAGATTCGTAAAGGAATATGCTCGCCATGCAGAACCTCTGCACGCCCTGACAAGGAAGGATGTTACCTTTCAGTGGGATGACAGGTGTCAGGAGTCCATGGACTTCCTGAAACAGAGCATTGCGACAGCGCCTGTCCTGTCACTCCCTGACTTTTCCCGGCCTTTCTTCATCCATACGGATGCATGTGACCTTGGCTTGGGGGCGGCCTTAATGCAGAAGGATGCAGAGGGTAGGGAAGTAGCGGTCGCTTACGCAAGTCGAGCGTAGGGAAGTAGCGGTCGCTTACGCAAGTCGAGCTCTTCACAAGGCAGAGAAACCATACTCTACGCCAGAAAAGGAGTGTCTGGCTGTGATTTGGGCTTTAGAACACTTTCGTCCCTATGTGGAAGGGCTTCATGTGACGGTCTTGACTGACCACAACAGCCTTAAGTGGCTGATGTCACGCCCAAACCCTACTGGACGGTTGGCGCGGTGGTCCCTGCGCTTGCAGGACTTTGACTTTACCATCGTACACAAGGCGGGGGTACACAACAGGGTGCCAGACGCTCTGTCTCGCAACCCACTGCCTGCACCAGAGGGTCCTCCTATTGAAATCTTGCCGGAGCATGCGTCATGTGGGGCATGGATCTTCGTGCCCAGCCTCCCCTTTTGTTAGAGGACCGAACACAACTAAGGCAGCTGCAGTTAGATGACCCAGGTGCAGGTCCAAGGCTCCGAGACCTGGAGTGTTCCCCCAATCTGGGTTCGGACGCCAGTCCTTCACCGTCCTTGGTGGTCAATGACGGCCTACTCTATTACCGAGGCCCGAAACATAAGCGCAGTCTTCGGCCCCAGGAGGAGCTGAAGCTGTATGCTCCTACGGCTCTCCGGGGTACCCTGTGCGGTTATTATCATGACCACCCTACAGCAGGTCACCTGGGGATTGCTAAGACACTAGCGAGAATGCAGTCTAGGTTTTACTGGCCCAAGATGGCATCGGAAGTTAAACGCTACGTCTTGTCGTGCCCAGTATGTCAACTCACAAAACCCAGTCAAAGAAAGCCAGCGGGCTTCATGGTCCCCATTTCGCCCCAGCGACCCTGGGAATACGCAGGGGTCGATTTTGTCGGACCACTACCTCGCACCGCTTCGGGGAACTCGTACATACTGGTCTTCGTAGACTATTTCTCGAAGTGGATCGAAGTGTGTGCGGTTCGGGATGCGACAGCTCGAGTGGCAGCCAGTAAGTTCATTAACGAGGTATTTGCTAGGCATGGGGCCCCTGGGTACCTTATTTCGGACAGGGGCTCACCTTTTGTCAGTGAGCTGTTTGATTCTGTTCTCTCCACTCTTGGGTCCACCCACCGCCTCACGACGGCGTATCATCCGCAAACTAATGCGACCGAAAGAGTGAACAGAACTCTCAAAACGGCCATCCGTGCATACGTGGGCGATAAGCACGCGTCGTGGGATAAGTTCATGTCCCAAATCTGTTTCACGCTGCGCTCAGCCCCCCATGAGAGTACAGGACTCAGCCCTGCTATGATGTTGTATGGTAGGGAGCTGGAGACACCCCTTGACTTGCTTACTAAGCCGTCTGGAGAGAGCGAGGAGTCATCCATGCCCTATCCAGAGACCCTTAAAGCGTCGCTTCAGGAGGCCCACGATCGAGCCAGGGAGACACTGGCTCGCAGCCATGCTATGCAGAAACGCTACTACGACCTGAGACGCCGGCCGATGACCTATGCAGTCGGAGACTTGGTGAAAGTCAAAGCTCATCATCGATCGGACGCTCAATCTTGCTTCACGGCCAAGCTGGCACCCTTGTTTACAGGGCCCCTCCGGGTTACTCAGAAGCTTGGGGAGGTCAACTACAGATTAGCCAAGATTGACACTGGTGAAGACGCAGGAGTCTTCCACGTCGTGAACGTTCAGCCATTTTACTCCTGGGACTCCACATCTCCTTCAGGGCACCGGACTTCGTCCCAGGAGAGCCTGGATGAGACTGAAACGGGGGAACAGCCCTCATTCCCGAGTTCAGGGGATATCGGAGCAGGCGGGCACCCCGCTGAGGGCGCCTCTGAGTCGCCACCGGCCAAGGGGGAACAATATCATTTGAGACCCCGCCGGTGCCCCAGAATCACTGAGGGTTGGACTGCTACCAGGTGGACTAACCGTCATCATACGGACAGACTCAATGTTGACTGAGGGTTGGTTTCATACATGTACATGCTGTAATTGTTCTGTTCATAAGGGGTGATTACTTGTTCTGTTCCACTGAGCCCTGGTAATCGTGGCCCATGAGAGCCTTTGTTTGGTTTTCTGTTATACTGATTTGAGTGACCGGTTGTGTTGTATGTCTGACTGTTTCCCTTGTCTATGACCATCTCTGGAAGATGGATTGGCAGTAATACTGCATGTTCTATATTGTTTGCTTCAAGCACTAATTTTGTTTATTGACTGTACCAATGCTATAAGGTAAGGGTGTCTAACAATTCCTCCACAACCTGCTTAGTACCTAGTGTAACTATGTATAGTGAAGAAGGGTAGCGGGAGGAGGGTCACCTGGGTCCGGCTGAGGACAGCCTGCGAATTGCCGGGGGGGTGATGTAACAAACCTTTTGGGTTATAGCACCACTAGGGGGGGTTGCCCAACTATTGTAGTAGCTGTGGAGGTCTCCTAGTGGGTGTGTGGGTTGTTAGCGGCAGCCATTTCATGCTGCTCATGTTCCATGCTCCAAGAAAGCACCTTACTTACTGTTGTGACAAGCTGGCGCTGGTGGTACCAATCCCCGCGCATGTAGGTTCGGACGAGTACAGCCGAGGAGACCTGGCTTATAAAGTGTAATGTTGCTGACGGCGAATAAAGGTCTGTTATTGGATTTAACCGACTGGTTCCGTGTTATCCGGCTAACCTCCACACCACATGCCCGCTGGACCGGCTAGCCGCTCCTTCCTCGCCAGACTGCTGTTACAAAGTGGCGCCCGAACATTGTTCTCTGGATCTTCATTGTCATCCGGACCGACAGACGGTGGGCTCGGATGTTTTTCCCGTGTTTTTCAACGATCGACACTTCGGCTGAGGTGGCGTGTTTTTTTTTCTCTTCGTCTGGCTGTATTGGCCGGGCCGATAGGACCCCGTGGAGGAGCCGACCCCCCGGGATTTCAACGACATTTGCAGGCATGGAAGAGCGCCGACCCATCGCTTGACACGCTCGCCTGCGAGGGGGAGTACTCCGTGAGTAACTGTACGGTCCGTCGGACCGCTAACTCAGTGCTATTGGACCGTTACGACATCGGCGGTGCTAAAGCTAAGGCTAACGCTACAGTGACTTTGACTCAGTGTTCATCCAGAGGGACGTTTTGTTTTGTGTGAAGCATCAGAGTGTGCACGGACGCTCTCTGTCTGATGGATATTAACGCTTAGGTACTCTGTGGGAACGCTCTTTCACTTTGCCATAACTTTTGTGAGAGAGAGAGTGGTTTCGGCCATACTTTTGAAATGGCGTCCCACCCAGACACAGGCAGCGAGGGAGACGGCTGCGACTCACATGCTGAAGCTCCCAGCCTGACTAAGTACATCATCCCTCGCTCTACCCCTCATGACCTCAATCTTAAGGTGGAAAGCTTGCAAGAAGAGGTGGAGAAACTGCGAGTCTGCTTGCACGATTCGCTGGAGCTACAAAAGAGCCTTCTGAAGCACTTGGATGGTGGCGCGAGAGGGGAACCGGGGGAGCAAACACCTCCTCAGAGAACCCCCAACCCAGTGGCTTTTTCCACGCCATTCACGCAGAAAGGGATTAACACAGAGCCCCCTCCGCTTCTCCAGCGTCAGTCGGCGGAACTCTGCAATACATCGAGGATGATCGCCGCAGCGCTGCACCAGGCCAAGCTGGAGCCCCCAGTGTTCGCTGGTGACGGCGGAGTGTCACCGGAGGAGTGGCTCCAATCAGTGGATAGCTACAGATCGTCGCTGCGCCTAACCGACTCGCAGGTTCTGAGTGAGCTCCCTCACTTCCTCAAGGGAGAGCCCAGTAAATGGTTTAGGGCCCTCAGCTCTCACATTACTACATGGGCACATTTTTACCAACTTTTTGAATCAGTGTTTGTGTCAGCTGATAACCAAGAGCACGTTTGGCGGGGCATCCTCGATCGCGTCCAATCACTAGAGGAGCCCCTCCCAACGTTTGTAGCTCACATGCTCGGTGAGTTTAATAAGCTAAGGTGCCCGCCGCCGGAGCATGAACAGATCGAGCTCATATGTAAACATTCATTGGAGAAATATCGGGTTGCGTTGTACGGTACGCCGGTCCCGTCGGTTATGGACCTACTGCTTCGCGCGCACGAGCTCCACACAGCCTTAGGTCCAGTTGGCCGCTCAACCCCTACTTCATCTCCTAGTGTTGCAAGCGCGAGAGAACCACATTGTTTTAAATGCTCCCGCCCAGGGTTTACCACACGCACGTGCCCAAGTTGCACCTGGGTTGCCCCAAAAGAACGAGGTGCTGCCAGACCCAGGGCAACCTCCCACCGACCTCTTCCAGGACCACCACCGGGCCTGGAACTGGCCGATGCTGAGGGGCTGGATTCACTGCCGGCAGCTCGTGCGGCCAGTCAGCAGTCGGGAAACCCCCGGGGGGGGAGGACATTTTAATGAGGCAGCCCTCCCCCCATTCACAAAGTATGCCTCGCCCGCATGATGCCCACCAGATTGTGCAAGGCATTGTGGGGCACATGGAAGATGTAGAGTCTGGAGCACACTGGAACACCCCACTGAAAGCCAAAATTAACTTCAACTCAGTGGCAGTGAACGCTACGCTAGATACAGGGGCATCCCTGTCTGCTGTGCGGGCTGAACTCATTTTGGAGAACAACTTGTCTCCCAGCAGGACCCACCAGTGGATGGGTCCACCGGTGAGCCTAGTAGACGGTGCTCGCTGTCTCCCGGAGGGTGTTACATGGCTGCCCATAGGGTTCTTGAACAAAAGGTTTTATCACCGGTTTGCTGTCATCCGCAACTTGTCGTCCCCCTTTGTCTTAGGGATGGACTTTATGAGCAGGGCCTCTTTGACAATCCACATCCCCTCGAGAACCGTAGTTATGGACGACAGTCCATGCCCAGGCGCGGATGAAGAGGAGGGTTGCTCAGTTGATCTGTTGAGCGATGATAATGTCATTATGACGCTTGACATGGTAGAGCCCTCGCTGGAGACCAAAGCTCTGGAGGCAAACCTAACAGATAGTCAGAGAGAACTATTAGTTGTCCTCCTTGAACAATTTAGCTGCATGTTTGATGGTCATTTGGGCCGCACGTCTTTAACTGAACATGTGATCGACACGGGAGATGCGAGGCCTATTAACCTCCCCCCATACCGCACCTCCCCTGCAAAGAAACAACTCATTGAAGAGCAGGTCCAGAAAATGCTGGAAGATGGCATAATTGAACCGTCCATGAGCCCCTGGGCCGCACCTGTCGTGATCGTTAACAGGTTGGGCGCTGACCCACGGTTCTGTGTGGACTTTAGGGGGCTGAACCAGGTGACTCGGAAGGACTCATACCCCTTACCGCGGGTCGATGAGTCTCTCGACTTCCTAGCGAGAGGTCGATTCATTTCAACATTGGACCTGGCGAGGGGTTACTGGCAGGTGCCGGTCTCAGGGGACTCACGTCCTAAAACAGCCTTTGTTTCCCATTGTGGGCTGTTTCAGTTTCGCGTGCTCCCTTTCGGCCTCTGCAACGCACCAGCCACCTTTCAGAGGCTGATGCACAACGTCCTCAGCGGCCTTGTTTACAAGACATGTGCTGTATATCTGGACGACATTGTGGTTGTGTCCCCTACCTTCGAACAGCATTTGTTGGACCTGCGGGAGGTCCTTGAGAGACTTAGGTCTGCGGGTCTCTCATTGAAGCTTAAGAAATGCCAGTTCTGCCTGAAGGAGCTCACCTTCCTGGGCTACCGGGTTACCCCGGATGGCATTAAACCGGACGATGACAAAATCAAGGCTGTGATGCAGTTCAGAACTCCGTCCTCAATGAAACAGGTGCGGCAGTTTCTCGGTCTGACGGGATACTACCGCAGATTCGTAAAGGAATATGCTCGCCATGCAGAACCTCTGCACGCCCTGACAAGGAAGGATGTTACCTTTCAGTGGGATGACAGGTGTCAGGAGTCCATGGACTTCCTGAAACAGAGCATTGCGACAGCGCCTGTCCTGTCACTCCCTGACTTTTCCCGGCCTTTCTTCATCCATACGGATGCATGTGACCTTGGCTTGGGGGCGGCCTTAATGCAGAAGGATGCAGAGGGTAGGGAAGTAGCGGTCGCTTACGCAAGTCGAGCGTAGGGAAGTAGCGGTCGCTTACGCAAGTCGAGCTCTTCACAAGGCAGAGAAACCATACTCTACGCCAGAAAAGGAGTGTCTGGCTGTGATTTGGGCTTTAGAACACTTTCGTCCCTATGTGGAAGGGCTTCATGTGACGGTCTTGACTGACCACAACAGCCTTAAGTGGCTGATGTCACGCCCAAACCCTACTGGACGGTTGGCGCGGTGGTCCCTGCGCTTGCAGGACTTTGACTTTACCATCGTACACAAGGCGGGGGTACACAACAGGGTGCCAGACGCTCTGTCTCGCAACCCACTGCCTGCACCAGAGGGTCCTCCTATTGAAATCTTGCCGGAGCATGCGTCATGTGGGGCATGGATCTTCGTGCCCAGCCTCCCCTTTTGTTAGAGGACCGAACACAACTAAGGCAGCTGCAGTTAGATGACCCAGGTGCAGGTCCAAGGCTCCGAGACCTGGAGTGTTCCCCCAATCTGGGTTCGGACGCCAGTCCTTCACCGTCCTTGGTGGTCAATGACGGCCTACTCTATTACCGAGGCCCGAAACATAAGCGCAGTCTTCGGCCCCAGGAGGAGCTGAAGCTGTATGCTCCTACGGCTCTCCGGGGTACCCTGTGCGGTTATTATCATGACCACCCTACAGCAGGTCACCTGGGGATTGCTAAGACACTAGCGAGAATGCAGTCTAGGTTTTACTGGCCCAAGATGGCATCGGAAGTTAAACGCTACGTCTTGTCGTGCCCAGTATGTCAACTCACAAAACCCAGTCAAAGAAAGCCAGCGGGCTTCATGGTCCCCATTTCGCCCCAGCGACCCTGGGAATACGCAGGGGTCGATTTTGTCGGACCACTACCTCGCACCGCTTCGGGGAACTCGTACATACTGGTCTTCGTAGACTATTTCTCGAAGTGGATCGAAGTGTGTGCGGTTCGGGATGCGACAGCTCGAGTGGCAGCCAGTAAGTTCATTAACGAGGTATTTGCTAGGCATGGGGCCCCTGGGTACCTTATTTCGGACAGGGGCTCACCTTTTGTCAGTGAGCTGTTTGATTCTGTTCTCTCCACTCTTGGGTCCACCCACCGCCTCACGACGGCGTATCATCCGCAAACTAATGCGACCGAAAGAGTGAACAGAACTCTCAAAACGGCCATCCGTGCATACGTGGGCGATAAGCACGCGTCGTGGGATAAGTTCATGTCCCAAATCTGTTTCACGCTGCGCTCAGCCCCCCATGAGAGTACAGGACTCAGCCCTGCTATGATGTTGTATGGTAGGGAGCTGGAGACACCCCTTGACTTGCTTACTAAGCCGTCTGGAGAGAGCGAGGAGTCATCCATGCCCTATCCAGAGACCCTTAAAGCGTCGCTTCAGGAGGCCCACGATCGAGCCAGGGAGACACTGGCTCGCAGCCATGCTATGCAGAAACGCTACTACGACCTGAGACGCCGGCCGATGACCTATGCAGTCGGAGACTTGGTGAAAGTCAAAGCTCATCATCGATCGGACGCTCAATCTTGCTTCACGGCCAAGCTGGCACCCTTGTTTACAGGGCCCCTCCGGGTTACTCAGAAGCTTGGGGAGGTCAACTACAGATTAGCCAAGATTGACACTGGTGAAGACGCAGGAGTCTTCCACGTCGTGAACGTTCAGCCATTTTACTCCTGGGACTCCACATCTCCTTCAGGGCACCGGACTTCGTCCCAGGAGAGCCTGGATGAGACTGAAACGGGGGAACAGCCCTCATTCCCGAGTTCAGGGGATATCGGAGCAGGCGGGCACCCCGCTGAGGGCGCCTCTGAGTCGCCACCGGCCAAGGGGGAACAATATCATTTGAGACCCCGCCGGTGCCCCAGAATCACTGAGGGTTGGACTGCTACCAGGTGGACTAACCGTCATCATACGGACAGACTCAATGTTGACTGAGGGTTGGTTTCATACATGTACATGCTGTAATTGTTCTGTTCATAAGGGGTGATTACTTGTTCTGTTCCACTGAGCCCTGGTAATCGTGGCCCATGAGAGCCTTTGTTTGGTTTTCTGTTATACTGATTTGAGTGACCGGTTGTGTTGTATGTCTGACTGTTTCCCTTGTCTATGACCATCTCTGGAAGATGGATTGGCAGTAATACTGCATGTTCTATATTGTTTGCTTCAAGCACTAATTTTGTTTATTGACTGTACCAATGCTATAAGGTAAGGGTGTCTAACAATTCCTCCACAACCTGCTTAGTACCTAGTGTAACTATGTATAGTGAAGAAGGGTAGCGGGAGGAGGGTCACCTGGGTCCGGCTGAGGACAGCCTGCGAATTGCCGGGGGGGTGATGTAACAAACCTTTTGGGTTATAGCACCACTAGGGGGGGTTGCCCAACTATTGTAGTAGCTGTGGAGGTCTCCTAGTGGGTGTGTGGGTTGTTAGCGGCAGCCATTTCATGCTGCTCATGTTCCATGCTCCAAGAAAGCACCTTACTTACTGTTGTGACAAGCTGGCGCTGGTGGTACCAATCCCCGCGCATGTAGGTTCGGACGAGTACAGCCGAGGAGACCTGGCTTATAAAGTGTAATGTTGCTGACGGCGAATAAAGGTCTGTTATTGGATTTAACCGACTGGTTCCGTGTTATCCGGCTAACCTCCACACCACATGCCCGCTGGACCGGCTAGCCGCTCCTTCCTCGCCAGACTGCTGTTACACCGAGCAGCCTAGGCCTATTGCAGTATAACAAAGAGAGGTTCCAGGGTAACCTTATCCAGCCATAATTATATGCTTTATCAAAAAGTAATGTTATAAGCCTAATCTTAAAGGTAGAGAGGGCGTCTGTGTCCTGAACTGGAAAAGAAGGGCCTGAAAGCTGAAGGCTCTGCCTCCCATTCTACTTTTAAATACTCCCGGAACAACAAGTAAGCCTGCAGTCTGAGAGCGAAGATGTGATACAGTGCCATGAGGTCCCTAAGATAAGATGGGGCCTGATTATACAAGACGTTGTATGTGAGGAGAAGGATTTTGAATGCAATTCTGAATTCAACAAGGAGCCAGTCACGAGAAGCCAGTTTGGGAAAGATTTCTAGTCCCTGTCAGTACTCTCACTGCAGCATTTTGAATCAACTGAAGGCTTTTCAGGGAGATTTTAGACCAACCTGATAATAATGAATTACAATAGTCCAGCCTAGAAGAAATAAATGCACGAAGCACATTTTTCAGCATCAGCCTGAGAGTTATAAAGAGAACGTATCCTGGTCAAGGCCAAGATTTCTCACAGTGTTACTGGAGGCCAGGTAATGCCATCCAGAGTGAGCATCTGGTTAAGATGTTTTGAGTACAATAAGCTCAGTTTTATATGGATTTAGAATCAGGAAATTAAAGGTCACATGCGTTTAAGACATTCCTGGAGTTTCACTAATTGGTGTGTCAATTTCTACAGTGATGCAACAAAGCTTATATTTTATTATACAATTTGCACAGCTAGTAAGCTTGAACTTCTTTTACAAATGAAATGAGAAGCTCTAATAAATTTAAAAAAAAAAGTTAACAATTGTCTGTTATTGATATCGCAATTGTGGTACAGTGCTGTGCCACTGTAGTGTACAGTGATAGAGAGGAGGACTCAAGAGTGACCTCTCTGTAAGAAATCATTTTAATACATAAGTACAAGTCTCACTGCTCACCTGTTTAAGGTAAAGAAAAGTACAGATTGGTACTTCCCACTAGATCCTGATATATCATGTCTCTATGCCCCCCGCAAAGAGACACATAAGCATGAGACATGACTAACAAAGTTGCAGCAGTTGTGTTGTGTGTTAGAGACTGCCACTTAGGTGATGCTCAAGTTGATGGTGCAGATACTTGACCAACCCAGAAAAAAAGACTCCTGTGAACAGTTAAACAAGCACTATTAAATTTCATTATGATGACCCCTGCTGAGACTGTGATGTTTATTTGATGAGTGTTGGAAAAAATCCAGATGCCCAGACTTTGTCGAGTCTGCAGAACAATCCTGCGAACCTATAAAACAGTAGTAAGGTTTTGATCCATCATGCAGTAACATCTGGGAAGCATCTAATTGGCAAAGGCTTCGCTTTTCAGCACAACAATGACAAAAGAGTTTAGTCCAGGTTAAAGAATGACGGTGGTCACAGCAAATATTGATTTTCATTCTTAAAGTTTAAATTGCTGTATGTATTTTCTACCTTCCTAGGAAAATATAAAGAAATGTGCAATGGCTCTAGACTTTTGCATGGTACTCTATAATAATCGGTACTGTGGTGACTCATCCTTTCTGTTTTTATTGCCCTTTTTTTCCACAGCCATTTAAGTAACACACAGCTGCCACATTACATATTTACATTTTGTGTCTATTATACTTGTGTGAATGAGCATGGGCAATAGTTCAGCAGCTGCCAATAAATCCGTCTTTTTCACACATTCTGGTTTCTATTCCTGCCTACATCATTTTGAAAATTCATAAGAACCAAGAATGACAAAACCCCCAAAAGCAAAATACTTTTTGTTACAATGTAATGCTACAGGAAAAAGTATCAGATCAGGCTTCACTTCCAGCCCACTCTTTTACTTCTACATGCAAATGAAAAATGTGATCAAATCCTGAATAACACTTCACTGCATATGTACGAGCAGAGGTTATTTCAGCAATATTTGGTCTGTAATGGGTCTACACAGCATTCACAAACGGATACAGAAATAAGAGCACAGCCGTAACATTTATCTATGAAATTATGGCAAACACCGTGCTGACTATAGAAGCATACATGCATGCAGGCACATCAGAGCTGGCTGTGAAACATGTCACCAAATACACCAGGTATTTGGTGCCAAAGCTTCTGCTGTTTTAGTGAAAGACACAAATTTTCTCCCACCACAGCTATTCTGTGTTTGATGTGTTTGTTTTTCCTTTTAATTATATCAAATTTGGTTTGCAGTGTATTTAATTTGTTCATATGTTTAGTGATTTTTCTTTTCTGAGCTGCTTGGCTGTGTGAACACAGCTGTAAAAGGTTTTTATTCTTCTTAATGCAGTAAGTAATCTTTAGCAAAACGCTGAGACTGCAATTAACCTTGGTTGGCAGTTTGAAATAGATTTCAAATACAGCAAACCCGTCGTAGCTTTTCAGCCAAATTCTTAGCTTGTCAAGGAAATGAAAACACCCCCCTCCCACCACCTTATATTAAACACACACCAAACCTCTAATAGATTATATAAATCTTTACATTGAAACGAGTACCTGAGAGCCCAAATAATATATGTAATAACAGTCACCTCATTCATAGTGTCTTTTCATTTTTGTTCTGCGGTTGTATACGTGTGCTGGAGAATTAGAGTACAGTTTCCAGTGTGTGAAATGTACACTCCATCATAAAATTAACACTAGGATAAACAGCCAGGCTAACGCTGCGCCTGGGGAACTGATTATGTTATCTATTAGTCAATAGAGAGAAAGCATCAGTAAAATATATTACAGTCACAGGGTACCAGATTACCAACCTGAGTTTTATATGAAACCGCTCACGAGTTGTCACACTCATGGCAGCCTACACTAAAATGGTTATAAAATTGTTATCAGTGTATATAGGTTTTTGGTAACAGCATTAAATCTCTTCGCCACAGCTCGAGCTTTCACATTGGCTAAGAATACAAGCCTTCAACAAACTGTGTCCAAAGGGGCAAAAGAGGAAAAAGTAATAATCTGTACTAAAAAAGTAAAAAGCAGAAAGTTGAAAATTATGATATTTTTCAAGGAAGGGGAGGTTAGGTTCTAACAAATAAAACCAGTGACCCAGTAGTTCTAAGAGTGTTTTATTTAAATTGTGTGCATTTTTAACTGTGTTGCTAATGTTGAGGACAGTTCAGAGTTATTTAGATTAATAAGGATGTGTGAATAGCTCAGCTGAGATCAGGACTTCTAAATAATGGTCGGTGAATTTAAGATATACACGAGCCTATCTGCTACAGTTGCCTTCTTTCCATTTCTGAGGATAAGAATGTTTTTATTATTATTCAACAAAAGAAAAGAAGTGGGGCACTCTTATCCTGTCATATAATATTAAAACTGAGAACAAAACACAATGCAACATATATCAAACCATATCACCAAGTTACAAGATGAATTACGATATGTGGAGCTACTTAACTGTGCTCACTGTTGCGATTGTTACTTGTTACTTTTTATCATTTTATTATAATTTTTTAATTTTTAATAATTTTTATTATTTTATTATTTAATTACTCTTCAGAGAAAGTAACTTGCCACACTATTCACAGTTTAATTTTGAGTTACTCGGTCACATGACCTGAAATGCACTTAAATATCAGTGCTATGTAAACTGAAATCAGCTGATTGTAGCTCACGTCATTCAGATAACTGGGGCATATTTGTCACCCAAGTAACACCATAAAATAACTTGTAATGTTATTACTGGATTTATTACAACAAAATGTTGCATGACTAAAATGTGATGCAAAACATGTAAAAACATACATGAAAATGTAATCTGATTACAGTAATGCATTAGTTTGGAGCGCGTTACATCCAACACTAAATTTACCTGCTAAAACGTGAGGAACAATATTGATTTAGATACTTATACAAGACATTAACATCAAAATGCTTCCTTATTATTATATTATACATTATATTTAATTTTGGCTTCATTTTCTTCAATTGTTACTGATTTATGCTTCTATTTCCAATCACCAAGTGGTGCTATTGTTTAGATTTAACATTGAAAGCCTAGATTTACGGGCGGCAAAGTACACAAGTCCCAGAAGTAAAAGTTTATTTTGTTGCATGCATGTCTCTTCATGTTACGTTCTTGTACAATTATATAGATCAACAAGTGGTAAACTGAACTGTTGTTCAGATGTTTGAAATGTAACTTTGATTATGGACAGACTGACCTTTCTTTGGAAAACTTCGTCCTTGTAAGTTTCTTTTACAAATACAACGATAGTCTCCTGGACACAGGCTTAGTCATGATTTCAATAGGCTATCATTTGTATTCCTATAAAAAAACAATCTCTGAGCAGCAAAGCCTGCAGCAAAAGAAAGATATTTCGGGGGAGCTTCAATGAATTCAGTCACTGACAGCTCTTCTGTTCACTCACAGGCACAAAAGTGTAGCACAAAACTAAACAAAAGCTGTTTTCTAATGTTGTAACCTCGCCTTTAGGCTGTTGCTTGATTGGGAATAGTGTTTTATGAATCCTCTTTTATGATTCTGCCTTTCAGGAGTGATCCAGTCAGACAAGGCATTTGGCTTGGAAAAAATGGAAATAGAAAAACTTCATGTGCCCAACACAGGGGTCATTTCAAGACTGCAGAGGGCATGGGGAGTAATACAACCCAATGAAGCAAGTTGCTCAAGCGAGTCCAGTCTGCCTTGACTACAGATGGGCCAATTAGGAGATGATGAAAAGCTCTGGGAAGGCGGGCCTAAACTCTGTCTTTGTATCTGGCTGAATTTTCTTTGAGATAACTGAACACCTGCTATCCAATTTTACACCAAAATGTGCAGCATCTCCAGAAGCTGACGAAGAAGAATGGTGGTGAACAAGGCTGCCAGACAGCGACGAAAATTCAAGACCAGAAGACTGACACACAATACCCAATCAGGTCTGGGAAGTCTATTGAATATAGAGGGACATTCCAATCTGTATTAAGCATATGTTAGTCTTTTCCTGAGCAATAAATTTTGAGGTAAATTGGAGGGCCTTGAATAGCAAAGACTCTTGAGGGCACTGACAACATGTCTGGCTCATAATGACCCATGAAAGCACTTTGACATTGGTAATAGCAGGAATCTGATGAGCGAGGAACAGTGCTTGGCAGTTAAAGGGAAAGTAGTTTCCTCTCCACCACTCCCGTCTTCTTCTTCATATTTTTTTGCTTTTTCATGCAGCCAAGACTACAAGGGCTTTTTTTCCCCTCTGGCAGGCTACATTTTCTGTATCTCTTCCAGAGCATCCTGCTATTTTTCATTTTTTCATTCAACATAGCAGTGATTTTTTTTTCTTTTTTTTTTTGAGAAACAGTATGGTGAGTTGAGTTTCAGCACTTCATAAATCCTTGCCTTTGTTTTCTCATTTGCTATCCTTAAAGGTTTATGGTGTTCCCTCTTCTATGTAGGCAGACTAAGACCTGATCCTTGGAACTGGAGGGATCCTTTCCTCTGTGCTAGTTTCTTTAACAACTACAGCATGTGTGGCTTTGAGCTAGAGGAAGGCTCCAAATCTTGCAGGTTCAGTCAAATGTTATGCAATATGAAAACTAAGCTGAATATACATTTATTAGAAACCTTATTAAGTACACCTGTAAATACGGGAAACACATAGCTATGACCACGTCTACACAATGTCAACGATGGGTGCCATTCCTGTCAACCAAGCTTTTTATAGTTAACCAAAACTAAACTAAAAGCTAAAACTAAACATGAAAGAACACTTTAGAAAAAACAAATCAAACTAACAGAAACAATGTTTCCAAAAGTGACTAAAATGAAATAAAATTCTAAATAAAAGATCCTTACCTTTAGCATCTGTTAGTTTGGTTAAAAAAATAAAATAAACTTGCCCGATTTGTCATTGATGAATGTGTTTATTGAGCCTCTAGATGTCTACAAGACTGTGAATCGACTGCTTTCAAAGAATTCTCTGTTTTTATTGTAATGCCTGTACTGATTTTCCCAAAAGAAACTGACGTATGCCCTCCATACAATAATAACGACAATGACTAATAATAAATTTTCCAGAGAGGGAAAAATACGCTGGAACAAGAAATCTGAAACTAAACTTGATTAAAAACAAAGAGTTAAAATGAAATAAAATAAAATCTAATTATAAAATACAAAACCATAATAACTGCTGTTGACAAAGAGCAGGGAAAAGAGGCTACAGTTTGCACAGACTCACCAAAATCAGATGTCAGGAGATTTGAAAAATATTGCCTGGTCTGATGAGCCTCAAATTCTGCCGCAACATTTGGACATCAGGGTCAACCTTTGGCATAAGCAACACAACAGCATAGAATCACCCTGTGTATCAATGTTTCAGGCTGATAGTGTTGTGGCAGTGTGGCAGATATTTCTTTGGCCTGTTAGTACCAACTGAGGATTGTATGAACTCCACAGCCTACCTGACTATTCATCCTTAAACTTGTATCCCTTTATGACTACAGTATGCTTCCAGCAGGATAATGCACCAAGCCACAAAGCTCAGATCATCTCAAACTGATTTCTTGAACATGAGTTCAACGTGTTTGGTGACCTCCACAGTCATCAGATCTCAGCACCTTTAGGAGTTAGTGAGATCTGCATCTCAATAACTGCAGCTGCACGCCACTAATGGTAAATGGTAAATGGCCTGCATTTGTATAGCGCTTTACTCAGTCCCTAAGGACCCCAAAGCGCTTTACACTACATTCAGTCATTCACCCATTCACACACACATTCACACACAGGCAATGGCAAGCTACATTGTAGCCACAGCTGCCCTGGGGCGCACTGACAGAGGCGAGGCTGCCGGACACTGGCGCCACCGGGCCCTCTGACCACCACCAGTAGGCAAACAAGGTTAGTATCTTGCACAAGGATATTTGGCATGCAGCCAGGAGGCAGCCTGGGATCGAACCACCGACCTTCTGATTAGTGGCTGACCTGCTCTGCCACCTGAGCTACAGCCACCCCAACTAACTGGACATGCAGCTGACAAATCTGCAGCAGCTGCATGATATATGACAGAGATAGGCGTATCGATCCAAATATCAATACCAACGGTGGTATTAGTATCGATATTGTGATAGAATTGATACTTCTGTCTACATTACTATATTACTACTATACTATACAGTATAGTATGCTGCTATACTACTATTTCAATCTTCCAAGTTCAGTATGTAACACACCAGATTTTGATAATTACATTTTGAAAATGAAAAATATACCTCAAACATGCACTATGAAAAAACCAAAGTGCTTTTGAAACGGACACATTTACATCCCACGTTCAGAATACGTTAAAGGCTAAAATGTGTTTTGTTGTGTTAATTAATCATTGTGGAAAGTAAATCTCACTGTGATTTGCTGGTCATTAAAATGTGTTCAGAATTTGAAAATTGATGATGATTAATTTTAAAAATCATGGCACACTGATTTCTTCTCTACATAAGCTGCTTATAAAAAGTTGAAAGTATCAGTACTGGTATTGGTATCAGCAAAACTGTATTTATATTTACCTGCCATCGGAGCGATACCGAAATGAAGTATCGCACAGTAATATATGAGGCCCGCTTTGTTAACAATCACCTCGGCTTTATTTTCCACTTCTTTTATTTAAATAAGGACAAGTTATTTGTAAGAAGTGAACATAATTTATTAGGATAGAGAAACTGACTAATCTATTCGGCAATTAGACTGCGATGACCCATAATGACAGTCACAGTTGTGACAGGATGTGGGACAGGACCCCCCCCCCAGAGTCCATACATGCAGCTTGTGATTCTCAAATATCAGTCAGAACAAATGGGTGACAATTGGTTTCATAGAATAAATGCCACACTTGCATTAAATACTTTCCTTTATTTGCCCATGGAAGTCAAATTTCAAGTCAAGCAGTTTTCATCCCTCTATCCCCGTACTTTTATTATTTAGACAGGACAAACTGGTGTAGTCCATACTGAATTGCCTTCAGGGATGCCACACAGGACTTTCTCACACCGCAGGACCGTGGAAGGCTGTTCAGCCATTGCACTTGGCAGAGAAAAGCATCTCCTCCTTTCCCTAAGTTTGTCTTTAGTGAGTCCAGCAGCACCGCCTGTCAATAACATCAGAGCCCCCACTGATTAATGGAGACTCACAGGGCCCCATAACTGTGAATTTGTATGTGTGTGCGTGTATATTCATGTTTGAGCATCTTGGCACAAAGTTTTGAGGACAGAAAACACATATAGTTCAGTTGCTGTGAGGTTAGTATTTATTAACAAAAGCTAGGTATTCTTGCACATTATTTATTAAACAGAACAGCTTTAACATTTACTGTTGTAATGCACCAGTTAATAGCATTAGTATTCAGGTGAAGGGCTTTCAGAAACTCAAATGTACTAAACAAAATAAAAGGTCACTCTGCAACTGACAAGAAATAACCAATGCATTTCCCTCCACATACATAAAACGACTAATTCAAACTTCAGCCTTAAAAAGCAAGTGCTTCATCCAAAAGATTGCTGGACTCCGTAAGATGGGATATTTAGCTTCTGTTGTCCCTTCTGTTACAGGCTGCCTGGACTGATAATTATGAGGCTGCATAACAGCACCCTCCTGAAATTGGGCTTTATGCACTTAAAATTTACATTTTCCTTAAATGTATACTTCCTACCCGTGCAGGTACTAAAAAATGGCATCTAACACACAAATAGACTCATTTTAGTCAATAATAATTGAAAAGTTTATTATATTTTTAAGTTTGTGTCCTCATTGTACTCCTGTATCCCTTCATCTGCTTTCCAGGTAAGAAAAACAATGAAGCACAGACTCCTTTTCTAGTCTGTTAACATGTTTGTAGATGTGCTTTTGTGTGGTTTTTATTGCTTTATGGAAGCTGACCAGTTGCGGAGGTGGCGGGAGAGACAGCAGAGCAAAGGAAGTTAAAGAGGAAGCCAACCAGGATAATGAGCTGACAAGAAAGGAAAAGCAAGAACAGAGACCTGCAACATTCAATGTTAGTGTCTCATTCATATTCACAGTCATCTGGCAGGCGGCAAGTGGATGGCTTAGGCAGCAAATTTAATCAAGGCCCAGGGAAAGTATAACTGTGAAGGCTCAAAAACCAGGCAGAGGCTATGAGACTACATTAGCATCCCAGATATGTAATGTTTGAGCATATGAATAATGGGTACAAACACAATTCTGAGGGAGTGTGATGCAGATGATTTTTGGCTGCATTTTTCACCTCATTTGCATTTACCTGAATTTGGCTGATACTCCAAAGTACTGAGCAAAAGAATTCAGACAGCTAAGTTTGTAGATCACCACATTTACACATTAGTAGGTAGGTAAGCCTCTTAGTGCTCTGACATTACCTGTAGCATAGGATGGGCATAGCTCTTCACTCATCTAAAGAGCTACCTGTGTGATTTTTGCAACTGAAAGGCACAGACGTGGATGGTTTTTGCGACTGGCCATATTGCATATGTATTGCAAATGGGAGGATAGTATTTAAATGAATCAATTTCACAAATTTGATTTACTTGGTTTTCACTGTAAATCGTACTGAAAGAAATGCTGAAATGTATCATTTTGCATCCAGTGTGGTTCAGAACTACCACATAATTGGCAAAGGTGGATCACAGTAGATCACTGAGACTGACACATCTTTCCTGAATGTTTAGAGCGGAGCCCCGCATTTTGGTCTTTTGATGAAACAGAGCAGAACTGATTTGAACATAATGTGGAGTGTTGCAAAGAGGTAGGGCATCACAAGACAAGATGCACACAAGGATAACTTCTCTTTGTCGTTCTATCTGCAATGAAATCTTTATTAAAATCGGTTAATACTGAAATTAAGAAATGAAAAAAACTGTCCCTACTCTTTGTGGTGGTCAGGGGTTTTTTTTGTCTTTTTGTTGAGGTAAGCATATTTACATCTCAAACATTTCCTCTTCTTTATCATTTCTCCCTCCAGGAATTTGCTGATATCTTTGAGTCCTTATGCAAAGGCTATGATTATTATTTCTTATATTGAGATGTTAATTATTATCTTCTCAAAACAAAACTCCATCCAGAACTGCAGATTAAGCAATCCATGGTACTAAACAGGCCAATCACAGTTGATGTGCACTGTGTTGGTATGACATGTACAGCTGGGTCCATAAATATTTGGACAGAGATAACTTTTTAAAAAAATGGTTGTGTACATAGCCACAATTAATTTTAAAAGAAAAAACTCAGATGCAGTGCAGACTTTAATTCAGTGGGTTGACAAAAATGTGAGGAACTTAAATCCTTCATTTAAGCGGCTCAAAAGTAATTGGATAAATTAAATAACAAAATTAAATGTTGATTTCTAACTCATGGACATGACTAGATGCTGGGTTTCCTCCTGTAAAGCACGCCTTTACTGCTTTCAGTTGATGTTTTTTTCTACGCTTTTCTGTCCAAAGTTTAGTCTTCAACAAGTGAAATGCATGCTCAACTGGGTTAGGATCAGGTGACTGACTTGGCTATTCAAGAATATTCCACTTCTCTGCTTTAATAAATTGCTGGGTTTCTTTGGCTGTATGTTTTGGGTCATTGTCCAACTGTATTGTGAAATGCAGGCCAATCAGTTTGACTGCATTTAGCTGGATTTGAGCAGACACTATGTCTCTGAACACCTCAGAATTTATCTGGCTGCTTCTGTCATGTGTCATTTCATCAATAAACTCTGGCAGCCACGCCCAGTCAAGCCATTGTACTGCCACTGCCGTGTTTTGCAGATGATGTGGAATTCTTTGGATCATAAGCTTTCCCACACCCTCTCCATACTTTTTCTGGTAGAGGTAGATTTTAGTTCCATCTGTTCAAAGAATGTTTTTTCCAGAACTGTGCTGGCTTTTCTAGATGTTTTTATTTTTTTTTAGCAACGTCCAGTCTAGCCTTTCTATTCTTGCAGGTCATGAGTGGTTTGCACCTTGCAGTGAACCCTCTGTATTTACTTTCATGGAGTCTTCTCTACATGGTAGACATGCATATCAATATGCCGACCTTCTTGAGAGTGTTGTTCACTTGGTTGGCTGTTGCAGAGGGGTTTCACCATGATTTCCATCTTCACCAAGGAAATTAATCTGCAATCATCCACCACTGTTGTCATATCCACCAATGAATCTGTCTTTCTTTCTTTCTCAGCATGTACCAGACTGTATGTTTTGCCACTCCTAATATTGTATCAATTTCTCGGATGGGTTTTTTCTGTTTTTGCAGATTAATAATGGCTTGTTTCACCTGCATGTTTGTCTGTTCACCTCTAAATCTTCCAAATGTAAGCAACACAACACAGATCAACTCCAGGCCTTTTATCTGCTTAATTGATAATAACATAACACCTGCCCATGAAATAGCCTTTGAGTCAAATGCCCAGTTACTTTTGAGGATGGCACATGTTAAGAACCTGAAACCCCTAAAGCTGAAGGTCGACACGTTATGTCCATGTCCTTTATATAACTATGATTGGAGGATGTTTCAGTCAACAGGTAAGAAAACAAAACTCGTGTCCAAAAATATATGGACCAAACTGTAGTTACATTGTCAGGGAGGTCCACTTCAGGTTACAACATAGGATACAACAAAGGTTACAGTGTAGGTTATGGAGTAGGGATTTTAGAGGGGTCTGCAGTTGCAACATACCAAAGGCATAGATTTAACAGAGAAGTATAAATCCCCTGTAAGCCTCCAGGCATACATGAGTCCAGCTGACAAGTCTGTTGCAGCCATTGGTCACTAGGGAAAATGTCTACTGTCTAACTACCCGGCCAAGTTGGCCTAGATACTCCAACCAGTCTCTGGGCCTTTGTGACTGAGATCTTAGACTGTCAGTCCACAACCGTCTCTAAGAGACGTTTGCGTTCATATAAAACCACATCAATATTCTCTCAGCTTTCTCTTATTGATCTGAACTGCAATGCTGTTTCCACAGAGAGCCACATGCATAAAACAATCACTTGCATTATACCATTTTTAATAGATTACTTACTCTATCATTTGGTTTTGACTCGGTAATTTTTGCTGCTCTTTGTAGATTGTGTTTTGTGACTGCGTTTATACACTGGGGCATTATTAATGGATCACTCAAAGAACTATTTGTGAGTTTTTGCAGTTACGGTAACATGTAAATGTGGCCCCTAATAGTGAAATGTAAAAGTCTCTGCAACCTCCCAAAGTAGTTTTTTTCTTTTCTTTCTTTATTTTGTTTTTTACGATAGCTCAAGTATTCATGCACTAATCATGGTCACTCATTACAGTAAGAAATGTGGTTCTTCATGTAAACAGTTTTTTGACAATTTTCTTTTCTGTGTGAGTTTTTTGTTTCTCCTGTTTTCTTCTACTTTGTCACTACTGTGAAAAAAGATGGAGCAGAGCTCTATAAAGGTGATATCCTTGCAGCTTTCTATGCACTTGGATTTAGCAACATTTAAAATTAAATGGTAGGTCACTTGGCTCATCATTCTTGCTTTAAAATTTACCCTTTCTATGTGCTTTTTAGACACCATGCAAAGTGTTTTGCTGGTAATTATCCATACCAAGAATCTCCTTTACTGTTCCTTTGTTCGCTGCCAAGAGTTTAGAGGTTTTAGGTGGACTTTTCATAACCAATTAACGTGTCCCTCAGCAAATGTTAATGGACCCAAACAAATGCACTAGTGCTACATCTAGAGTGAAGTATCAGTTACTTTAACCACTTGTTCCGAGGTAATCAGTAACACACATCTAATTGTAACTGGTATGTTCAGAGATGTAATCAGGAGCTCTTAAATGGGAGTCTGTTGAGTAGGAAGAAGGACCGTTTTTTCACTGCTGGAGCAGCAGTGAGCCGCCTGATCTGCAAGCCTGATAGTCCACATTCCAAACTTCTCCTATATATCAAGTTAACCCAAAGCATTAGTAAGTGACTTCATTTACTCTGTTATAGAAATAACCAGGTTTTGTATTGACAGGCAGAAATTGGTTGAAAGAAGTTTGTTAAACATATAAATATGGTTATGATGCCCAACTTTCTCAATCTCTGTGATGTTGGATCATCTTAAGTTGTTTCAACTTGACCAAACATATCTGCATTACAGAAAGATTCTGGTGTATATTGTATATTTTGTTGGTTTTCTCTATTTCTACATTAACTGCAGACAAAAAAGCCATGAAGGTGAATGAACCATGGCTGTGGTTGGTGGTTCAATCCCCGGCTGCTCCAGTTTGCATGTAGTCTTGCTCTCCAATGGAAAGCAAGGTTAGGCCAGTTCCAAATGTTATCCCATATGGAAAAGATATATAAAAGTCTTATAAAGTTTGTATCTGTCTTGTGTGAAACTTGTATGAAAAGCATACAAGAGTGAAAACAGATATAAGATCCCTTGAAAAATTATATAAATGAAACTTACTAAACACTTACTAAAACAATATATGAAAGTATGTAACAATATATGAGAAAGTGGCCACTTTCACGAGTAAATCATATAAGTTTTTAATATATCTTTTACATATGGGATTACTTTTATAAGATTCACATTAATACATTAAAACTCATTAATTTATAATTTTGTTGTCCTTTTTTCTATGACTTTCACCTTTCATGTTAATTTATTTTCATCACCATTGCAACATTGCAAAGATGAATAAGTATGGAAATACAACAACGAAATACAACGTTTGCTTATCTGCATTTAATGCAACTGAAAATTTCTGCCTCTTATTTGTGCAGTCAGACTGTAAGACTTGTGAAACCTAACGCCAGTGAAATGTTTGCAGAAAAACCCATTTTACCAGTATTTAGAGCTTGGCAGGTGAAAATATTGGACCTGAATGGCAGGAAATGAAAGCTGAGTTACAGTATAATGAGTTTATGGCCTATAGCCAGGTTGCTTTGTGTTTGTGAAAGAAGCCACTAGAATCATAATGAAAATTACTTCTGTTTTCCTACTTTCTGGTGGACAAGTTGGAAAGTAGGGGCGATGGTGCACTGAACCGGGACTCATTCATCTTTACCACTGGGGTTTGGTGCCGCCATCACAGTGGGGACTAGGGACGTTTTCCTGTCTATCTGAACTGTACAGAGAGATATCGCCGTCATTTTGTCAATCCCAGTGGCCAGATGGCATCGAGCCGTCATGTCAACATGCTCACTGGTCATTCCAGGGTTCTGGCTCAACCTCACCAACAAGCAGGAGTACCAGTTGACCATGCCAGCGACCAGCCAGGATACAGAATCCAAAATAATAGATAGAATCCACATCCAACTTCCCTCCCGAGTCTTCACTACCATCATCTATCAAAAAAAAAAATGCATCCACACCATGGGGTGCAATCTGGGCTAGATCTATGAACAGTTAGGGTATCTTACTTTTAGTAAACTCAATTCCTCTAACATGGGAAGTAAAGCATGTAAATCCATCTACATAAAATGCTTTTTTATGCCTACATTTCGGTGTTTGAACCCACTAACAGAGAAAAGTGCAACAGAAAATTGAATAAATGTGTAATGAAATCAAATGTTGAGACCATCCCCACTGGTCAGATGAGCTTTGATGATAAAGAGAAAGGACAGCTCAGCCAGGGAAAGCTTTTAACCCCCTGACTTCTCCGCAACAAGGTAATTTGCTTAATGAGACCTTTGCTTCCACCTTAATTACTGTCGTCAAATTTAAGATCCCTACAAGCTAAAATTGCACAATTAGATACAGAGCCAGGGGGGTTGATCAAATCATAGTTGGGCCTCATTATTTAAACACTGAGCAGTGGGACGTAAAAGCACTTCATTTACATTAAACCATCAAAACTGGAGGCCACAATAGGAATTCCGCCATAGTGTGTATAAATATGTTGCTTGTAGCAAATTGCAAAAAGTGGGTTTTAGCCATCGCGTGTACTTTGATTTCTGCTCCTGCACCAACAATAATAGTGACTACAGTTTAAAAGTGGCATTTAAAAATGACCAATTTAACAAAAACCTCTATCTTGTTTGTCTCAATAACTGAATTACACATACAGCATAATACACATACACATACAATAACACCTGTCAAAATGACTATTTCTTTGGTATAGATTAGTTTGAATGAAGGCAGTCATATTGACAATTTATTCATAATTTATTTATACTTTTTAAATCATAATTTTAGATTCAAATATTCAGAATTTTGACAAAGCAACCAAATACATAAATGGATCTATGAGTCAACACTATCATCTCACTGTGCAGGTTGCTTGTGCAAGCAGTTATTTAGCTTCTATAGGCCTGACTTCACCAGTAAGAAAGGCACAGACTTCATGAAGGCTAATGGAGTCACTGTAGTTTGTGATTACTATTTAGGGCAATCATGGACATGCAGTAAACACAAGTGTACATTTAATTTTAACATTAAATTGATAATCAGATGGGGCAGTGTCAAAAACGCTGTGCAAGTCTGTGGGCTGCTGTCTGTCATACTGCTGTTGGTCAAGCCAGCAAAGTTATAACGTACGTCTTATGCTTAATAAATAAAGCAGAAGATGTTCCAGGGAGGAATACCGATCAGTCTGTCAGTTTTTATTCAGCCCAAAGGAAGTAAAATTAAATTAATAAACCATAAAATTTTGTTGAATCTGCTGCTCCATCACATTATGAATAAGTTACTAATATTTATTTTCTAAATAAATAACCCCATCTAACATTTACAGTGCAAACAGACCCTTAAATAATTTCCCCCAGGGATCAATAAAGTATTCTGATTCTGATTCTGATTCTGATGTTTAAATCATAGACGGCAGCACAGCGCTCTGAGGAGCATAGGCGAGGGCAATACTGCAGTCACAAGGTCGCCACTTTCTGCAGAAAGTTGGTGACAGTTTGTGTGTGAGTGCGTGTGTGTCTGTCTGTGTCACAGGGGCAAGCGATGACAAACGATGGCAAATTGGAGTGAAGGCTTCCCGCTGCTTGCTCACCATGCCAACAGAAAATCAGAGGAAAGGAAGCGTCTGAGAAAATGGCTGTCACACACACATACACACACACACAAAACACACGCACACAGAGCACTGATACACAAACTGGCAGGGGCACAGGCCAAGTTTTTACAAAGGCGAATGAGCTGCAGAGGGCGAGGTGGAGACTCGCAGCGAGGCGGTTCAAAAGAGCCACTTCTTTAAGTGACATCTCTCAATTTCTTTATAGCGATTGATTTTGTTTTGTTTTTTTAATCTATCAAAGTGTGAACCATCATTGTGACAAATTCAGCGGTGATCAAAATAAACTGTATCTGGTAAATCCTTTACTCAAATGAAAACGCAAAAGTACCTTTCTTCCCAGAAAGAAGAGCAGACAGGTTTTTCCAACGTGCTAAATCACTCAGTGTGACCTAAATCCATTTCTTTGCATTCTAAAAGATGCTAACATCAAAGATGAACATACACATCACTATGGATGTGCCAGAGCACAATGCTTTGGCTGCTCTTCCTCCTTTTGTCATAAGCATTCTCTCTCTAACCGGATTATTTTCTGACGGTCTCCACCCCCACAGTGAAATATATGTCACATCAGCGGGCTCACCGTCTTTCCGCAGGAACCCAAAAACAGGAGGCTCCAAACTAACAAAGACAGAAGAGCGAGTATTTCACCACAAAGTGTAATGAACCCACAATTCAGCTATTGTGCTCTTAATGATGGATTGACACATAATAGCATCTAATGTCAGTTTTTTCTCATGGTTACGACGACAGACATCGTGAACTGCCTGCCTCAGATACAAAGGGGAGCATTTGTTACAAATATTAAGTGATGCTCCCCTCTTTTCGTTTGGGCTTAATGGCTTCACGTATACTAGCGTAAAGTGTAACAACTTTCACATTGCTAGTATGTTTACTTCCTGGCTTTCTTTCCATGACACAATGATGAGATTGTTGTATGGCCACAGAATGAAACCTGTGAAAAGCCTTGAAATTCTTCACCTCTGCAATTATAAATAATATCCAATTATAAACAGCATTCCTCATTCATTTAGAAGACGTGAAACTGCACAAAGTAAAGAGTACTGAGTTATGGCATTGTGTATTCCAAGATGGCCTTATTCCATAACCCAGAGAAATCTATTTGTTCGTGGAAGTGATTAAATCAATAGCAGATGCTGTATCTGCAATTAAGAGGTTCTTTCCTTTGAGATCAAAACTTTCTTTGGCTTCTGAGTGGCCCTGCTTACAACTTAATAAGAGATGGCATTTCAAAGGCATTAATTAAGATGGTCGACAAATATTCTTGAATGTGGCAGCTCTTTCTTGGCTGAGAAAAAGTCCATCATGCAATTTAGTGCTCAGCATTTCACGTCTTTGAGAGCGTACAAAGCTTCAGTTGCTTTGGTGAAAAAAGAACTGAAAAGAAATATATATCCCTTCAAGAAACTAAAAAAAACATTAATGAAAAATAAAAAGAATTGCACCCCAAGGTGTAGTTTAATGGCTTGCGATAACTGATTTGATATTCTGTGACCTTCAAATGGACATTGAAATTCTAATATTTAGTGCCCATGACTTCCCAGAGTTTCTTACTGTTAATTGGAGGAAAAAAATTGACATGCAATTTATCTGCATTAAAACAAAGTTGGTTAGGTAAAAACGACCGTTTTGAAGAGTGTAGCCAGGTGTGCTGGAGGTGAGAAATTATAAGGTGGCAATCTGAATGCTGTGGTTTCAGTCTCACAGTTTTGCTTTTATTTGCTTTGTTTTGCTAGTGTGTTATTTAACCTTTAGGAACCAAAGTCCCTCGGTTAAGTTTAAGGAAAAATTGCAGTTTAGGTTAATAACTCATTCACTGCCATTGACGTCTATAGCCGTCAATTGCAGTGAATGAGTCAATGGGTTTAACTCATTCACTGCCAATGGCTGGCAGTGAATGAGTTAAGTGAGAGTGAGTGAAACTGGCAGAATACACCAACCAGGCATAACATTGTGATCACCTGCCTAATATTTTGTCATCAAGATGTTAGCAAAGAATGCTCTAAGTCATGTAAGTCACAAGGTGGGGATTGGATTGGACTACAAATGTGGTGCCACCAAGGGCAGGGCACTGGCCATGCCCCAAAATTTGATGGTCAAATTGTTGCATTCTTCCCATAGTGCACCCTGGTGTAGATGTTCCCCAGGAAACTGACACACATGGACCCAGCCATCCACCTGTTGTAAAAATGATTCATCAGACCAGACCACCATCTTCCATTGCTCCATGTTCCAGTTTTGATGCTCACGTGCCAACCATTGGCACTTTTGGTTGTGCACAGTGATCAGCAACTGGTTCCCTGACCGATCTGTGGATAAGCAGCACCATACACAACACATTGTAATGCACTGTGTTCTAACACCTTTCTACTGGAATCAGCAGTAACTTTTTCTGCAATTTTAGATACATGAGCTTGTCTGTTGGATTGGACCACACAGGCCAGCCTTCCCTTGCCACATGCATCAATGACCCTATCGCTGGTTCACCACTGTCTCTTCCTTGGAGCACTTTTGATAGATCGTGATTAATGCAGACCGGGAACACCCCACAGGTTTTGGAGATGCTCTGACTCAGTCGTTTAGCCATCACATTTTGTCAGACTGGCTCAAATCACTTGTCCATTTTTCCTGCTTCTAACACATCAACTCTGAGGACAAAATGTTCACTTGCCATCTAATACATCCCACCCATCATAACATGTGTCATGATGAAGATACAATCAGCGTTATTCACTTCATCTGTCACTGTTCAAAATGTTATGCCTGACTGATGTATTTTGTAACCCTTGCGGTTGCGGTGGTTCTCCAAAAACGTGTACACAGCTTCCTGTTAACAAGGAGCAGCAGCTCATGTGAAATGAATGCTTTGATATTTCAAGGTAGGTTCAAGGCTGTTGGAGGAGATTTGACCTCTTCTGCTAACTTAAATGGCCACAAGGGAACTGTGAATCTATCTTCTCTTAATGGATATAGGAATCTCACTTCCCGCCTCAGTGATGAATGACAAAGAATGGATGGCTAAAGTATCACTCTTAGCGGGGTCTGCAGCTTCATTCATTCTGATAAGAATCATAAAGCCAGGCAGACATGCTTTGCTTGGGTCAATATCCTGTTCGACTAGCCATTAAGTCACATGCGACAATGGACGCTAATATCTTCAAGGTGTAACGCTACCGTTCTCCTTCTCGCCTTTATTTTCAAGGTGAATTATAAATGGCCCTCAAGCTCCTCAGTTCTAGACATTCAAAGCCCGCCAGAACGATAGTGACGATGAACTGAATCATGCGATCCATCAGTGTTCAGCGTGAGCATGCATGATGATCTCACGGTGAAAGTGTAGCATTAACCATTATCCCTGACTGACACGAAAACCAGCGCCTTTAAGTTTCCTATTCAGTAATAATACTGTCACCACATCCAGCCAACGGAGCTGTCACTGTGATGAAACACTGCCTGCCACACAACGTCAAGGAAATTGTGATATGGATTTAGCCGATACGGTCGGTTGTTGTCCTTTGCTGCTAAACTCTGCTGAACAAGTTATTTGATGCAACTAAAGAGCTGTATGGCCTCCTCTGACAAGCACATAAGTGTCTGCCTGTGAGACAGAGAAAGAGAGACCCAGAGAGAGAGAGAGAGTGTGATTTGACATGGAAGCAATACTTGGCATAAGGTCTTGAACGGAGTAAGATGACTGTGACAGTTTGGTGGAGCTTTGGGCCAGAGCTGTCACTTTCCAGGGAGAGTTCAGAAAATGCCTGACATTTAGCAAAATACTTGCCTACCGTATTTTTCGGACCAGAAGGCGCTGAATAAACATCAAACAGAAAAACGATTAAACAGAAGTGTGAGATGGTTGAGAATTTACACCAGTGTCCTGTTATAGTTTAGATAGCAAGGAGCAGACGGCTGAGTTTATTAAACGACAATCGTGGCTCAAGAGTTGGGAGTTCGTCTTGTAATCGGAAGGTTGCAGGTTCGAGCCCCGGCTTGGACAGTCTCGGTCCTTGTGTCCTTGGGCAAGACACTTCACCTGTTGCCTACTGGTGGTGGTCAGAGGGCCTGGTGGCGCCAGTGTCCGGCAGCCTCGCCTCTGTCAGTGTGCCCCAGGGTGGCTGTGGCTACAATGTAGCTTGCCATCACCAGTGTGTGAGTGAATGGGTGGATGACTGAACATGTAAAGTGTCCATAGGGACTAAGATAAGATAAGATAAGATAAGATAGAACTTTATTAATCCCTCGGGTGGGTTCCTCTGGGAACAGTTACAGAATTGTTATATATATATATATATATATATATACACACACACACACACACACACACATATATAAATACAGAGACAAATATAAATAAAATATACAAAGGGGATAAATAGAATAAATAGGAATAAAAAATAAAAAATAAAAATACAAGTGAATTGCACATTTCAAGTATTGAGTCTATTGCACTGTTGACTATTTACAAAAAGTATTGCACAAGGTATTGTACAGTGAGGTGAAGAGGCACTACAGCTTAGTTGTTCCCCCCTCCTTTGTCCTCCTGTTTCCCCTCCCTCTCCCCTCCAGAGAGGAGTTAAACAGTCTGATGGCGTGTGGGACAAAGGAGTTTTTAAGTCTGTTAGTTCTTGTCTTGGGGAGAAGCAACCTGTCACTGAACAGACTCTTCTGATTGTTTATGGCCGTGTGCAGAGGATGCCCAGCATTGTTCATAATGTCCATCAGTTTCTTTAATGTCCTTTTCTCTGCCACTGTCACCAGAGTGTCCAGCTTCATGCCGACCACAGAGCTAGCCCTCCTGATCAGTTTCTCCAGCCTGGATGAGTCCTTCTTTGCTGTGCTGCTCCCCCAGCACACCACAGCATAGAAAAGTACTCCAGCAACCACCGACTGGTAAAACATCCTCAGGAGCTTCCTGCAGATGTTAAAAGACCTCAGCCTCCTGAGGAAGTACAGTCGGCTTTGGGCTTTTTTATACAGGTGCTCTGTGTTGCATGACCAGTCCAGTTTATTGTCCACCCACAGCCCGAGGTACTTGTACTTGTTGACCACCTCCTCCCCCTCTATCTGAACCGGCAGTGGACCTTCTCTGGACCTCCCGAAGTCCACAACCAGTTCCTTAGTCTTTGACTAGCAAAGCGCTATACAAATACAGGCCATTTACCATTTACCAAACTCCACCAAGACAGCGGTGACGCAAATCTGAAGGCTACACCGTCCAATTTCACAGCCGTTTACTTCCGACCTACCCGATCTTCTGTGGACCTGGCCCACATAGACCACAAAGGACGGGTCCTCAGGAGGATGCAGCCTATGAATTTGGACACACCTTGTGTTTATGTTATGCTAACATAGCTGTGTTGCTAGCGATCACGTAGCACATCATTATATACCAGCTAGTCCAAGTTCAGAAACCCTGCAAACGTCACTGCTGTTTAGTTCTCTGTCTTCATTTATGTTGGAAGTGATAGCAGATGTTTAAATTTTTTCAGAAATCTCTCAGTCAGAACATGCTATATCATGTTTAGGTGGAAACTAGTGAGCTAACTTCCTGCTAACTTCTAATTCCGTTAAATTTAATAAATTCTGTTTTCATGGATGCCTGGATGTTAAAGTTAATTGTTACACCTGGTAAAGCAGCAACGCTGATCATTTTATTAAAGATGAAAGAATTTAGACAGTTTGTAATTCTCAGTGACGCCACAGTGTTCATTTCACTTTGGGACCTGAAGTGGATGGATTTTTGGGCCCAGATTACTCCACGAGGCTCCTGACTACAGTAGCCGTAATGCTCCAACAATCCATCAAGTGGTGCGGCTTCATAGCTTACCAAAGTCATACTAAAACATTTTTGACAGATTTTTGAGCGCCGTGTTTCACATAAAATTGGTTGGAGGTCAGTAAGCACAATCACACTTCATACAGAAGGCGCACCGGATTATAAGGCGCACTGTCGATTTTTGAGAAAATTAAAGGATTTTAAGTGTGTTTTATAGTGCAAAAAAATACGGTCATTATTGAAGAATAAATAAAGTAAATTTCACATGAACAAACCTTTTAAATTACTGTTATGCTAATGCTATTCAAGAATGCTGTCCCTGTTTTGTTGCTAGCTATCTCTTCTTTTATTTTAAATACAAACTCGAGCATTTTGTTTGGGCTCACCTTTCCTTTTATCTGTATTTTGTCAAAAAGCAAAAAGAAGAAGGCTAATGTAAGCAGAATCTCTTTTGTGAATAGTTCCGCTCACAGCGAGTGACCTTTGTGACCGAAGCCTATCCCGGATTGCCACACACTGACAGATGTTTTGACATGTCATGGGCCAGCTATAATCTGGATTTGTTTGGCTGTACTGTGTAGTTCAGTTGAGATCAGTGCACCTGGTGTGTGGGTGAATGCACCTGTGTGGGAGTGAAGCAGTCACACAGACCACTGTTTGACCACGTTTAGTCATTAACTGCTTTGCTGCTTTTGATGTTTAGACTTGCATGAGGTGGCTAAGTGTGAGGTTGAATAGCTTGAGAAGGATCCAGTGTTCTGATAAAATGTTATGAGGATTTTTCTTTCTTTATGATGATAATAAGAGAAATTTAAAAAGCATATTTTACAAGGTTAGAGATAGAGGTTAGGGCTTCTAGAAACAAAAATCTAGTTAAAGAACATTTGCACAAAACGCAATAGTCCCACAGACCGTGTGTGTCTGGATAAGACCCTTTGTTGCGCTCTGATCTTTTTTTGCAGCCTTTATTTCACTTTTCCACTATCTCCCCGCTTTTTAAAATCCTAATCAGACGCAGAAACAAAAAATTCAGGGGGGAAAAAAAGAATAATTAATGTTTCTTGCATTAAAGCTTCAGTTTGTTTCTCTTTATACTGTAGAACTTTAGGCCAGTTTCAAATACTCCTTTGCCCTTGATGTAATATTTTAAGATCAATTTAAATAAGCAAAAGAAAAAAGATTCTATGTTGTAGTCCGTGCACTGAAATCCCCTTGTGAACCAGTACCAGGTGTCATTTACAACCTTGGCTTGTGTTTCCTTGCTTTAAAGGTTTAAGTGAACTCTAACGGTATGACCTTATCTGCCCATTTCACGCCGTATTTCCAATGCAGATAAACGCAGAGCAAACAAAGAGGCAGGAATCCACTGATGTGCTGCCCCACATCTATCCTTGAGCTGATAAAACCCACATCCACAGGCCGTCTGGGTGGGGTGTGGGGGGAGACAGTAGCGGCTGCGTTGGGATTTTGCTCACTTGATGTCAAGGATTAAACTCGGTGGGATCAGCTTCGAGGAGACAGCCGCCCCCAAGGGCTCGCTCCATTTATGCCGCTCTACCCCCGACCCACCCCACCCAGATTCTCTGGCACTTTAAATTCCACAGTATGGACTCCTTTGTCAAAGATATCCACCCTCTGAGCCCCTTCAACCACAAAAAATGTCTTTTTCAGGCAGTGCTATAGAAGGTGCTACCTGGACAGAGGTGGGCCCCAGGGAGAAAGAGCTGTCAAGACTGGGACCTCCTTCCTGATCCAGCTTGCAGTGCACCTCCCTGAGCCGTCCTATTACGTCTTTATGTGTCACTCTTTTTTTCTGAAGCTACAGAGAGATTAAGGCCTGGGCCAGAACTAAAATGAAGCATAAGCAAGCTTTGTGTTTTGCTTTTTTTGGCCTTGATTTGACATTTGTTCTTGTAGCAGTCGTGTGCATATATGGATAATTCACCTATAATTAGTATATACTGTTGTTATTGGGAGTATTTGTGCCATAAGTATAAAACGAAAGAGTTAATCCTCCAGCTACAAAGCGAAACATTTATTAATCCTTTTAATCCTGCAGACCTGCAGAAGTCTTTAGCATCTCTGGGATGTGTAGGTATGTGCGCTTTTTGTACATTTAATGCTACACGCTCGCCATCCTTCATGTGTGTGCGCATATTAAAAGCCGCAGGGTTTGAGTTCACAGGCAAGGCTCCTGTATGTGATATATGCCCGCGCTGATACTTAGTATGTTCTTTTAGGGTTAACATTACAACAATAAAAAAGCTTTCAAGATGAAGTGGGCTGTAAATCTCCACACAAGTCCCCATGAATTTGGCTAATAAATGCAGCAGAAGCATGAGGGGAAGTTGGTTCCCTGGCTGCAAGAGTCTCAGGGGCCAAAGGGTAGAGTCGTTCTGATCAAATCCCAGACCAAATAAAGCGTATATGGGTCAGTGATAGTGATCACTGTTAACAGGTATATGGATTTTGAAGTTGGCCCATTAATACCACATGTTACTATGTGTTACTCCGCTTACACTGGAATTAATTGAGTTTATATTAAAGCAGCAAATCTTGCTGAAACATGATCTCTGGAATGTCATACTCAATCTAGTGGCCCTTCAGTCCCTTTTTCATTTCCGGAGTCTTTGTCACTGCATTCCTTCTTTCCTTTATTTTTTTTAAGTGATCCTAACTTTTCAGCAGTTTCAGGCCTTCCAATGGTTTTGAACCAACATATAACGATTGTGGTTGTCTGGGAAAAGAAACACTCTTTAGTAGCTGTATTACAAATTTCCAGGCTCAAAGCCTGTCACTCATGGATGATTTACTATACAGATTTAGACACACACAGCCTCGTGCGCATTGTTTTCTATTCACTGGACAGGGTGTTCTGCTGCAGCCAGCTATCCAGAAGCAGGGAGTCACTCGATATTCACAATCTCATGGTGCTCATGTGCTTTAAATGCCCCACAACCAGTGAGCCTTCACAGCACAGGGGTCTGCTGGTACAAATAAGCTAAGTATTACATTTATATTGTTTCATATTCAGCGGGCTGCTTGTGGTAATGGTCACGGATCCCCATAGGTGCCTCCAGATCCCTGTTGTGAGGGTTGTAAGTCTTGCTATGCCCCATTAAAGGGCTCCAAGTAGTCTTCTCCCTCCTCCATACCACAAAATGAACATAGTGCAAGCTGCTGATGAGGGTTATCAATCAGTACGGAAGACTCGGTGATTGCTATGCTAGCTTCTAAGAAATGAAGCAGCTCGCTTTCTGTTTTTGAATAAAAACTTCCTCCCTGTTGGCAACACACTTGAAACTGATCACCAGTAGAAAGGACAAAGCTGGAAGCCGACAGCCTGGATCAACAAGGACTGCAAATTTTTACAAGCCGATAGGAATGTTTTGCCTTTTTTGGTACATTTGAATGATAAGATGAAGTTATCTGAGCTCAATCAAGGAGATGAGCTGATGATCAGCTGCAAAAACAAAATCACTCTGCTTAGACATCAAGCTGTACGTTACTGCTGCTGCTATTCACTATTGCTGCTATTATTTAGCCAGAACCTCTTGTTGCTGTATAACCCAACAATACACCTGATACGTTAGAAGACCGAAACACTGCTTTGTAGATGTTATGTTATGGCATGCTGTGCTAGCTTCCTGGAAAAACATTTTTTCTCTCTTTTTGTTTCTTAAAAAGTGACTTTTTTGCATTCTATTGCAGCAAGTCGAGAGATGACTGCCTGCCCCTATCAGAGTGTAACAGTACTACAAAGGGCAAGCTTTGGTCGTGGGGCTACTGTAGGATTCATTCTCTGGCAGCCAGGAACAAGGGAATTTCCAGCACATGAGAGCACTGCTCCATTTGACACTGGAATGAGGGAATTAGGAGATTTATGATGGTCTAAGGTCACAGAGGGAAGCATCTGAGAACAGACCCACGCCTCCCCTGACTCCTCACAGTGCTTTACAATCTGACAGCCTGTGTCTTCTCCACACCCACACAAAGAGAAACCTAGACAGACACACACTCACGAACACAAGCCTAGTCAGTGACACACACATTGGCAGGCAATGAAAGTTACAGGACTGTAGTCATGCACTGTAACTGCTCACATTACATTTGTGGTTTATTTTTCTTAAGTATACTGTATCATACCATTTTAAGATAATTTATTAAGCTGTGCAGTGTGGCTTGGTAATTTTATATTTCGACATCAGTGTCGATTAACAAAGATGTTCAAAAGAAAAACTGCAGCCTTCATAATTCCCAAAGAATCATCAGGCAAAATGCAGACAATGTTTTCCAGACATTTTGCTGACCGTGCTTTTAATTAAACAGCTAACCTTAACTGTTACTCTAAAACCCATAAATCCAAAGCTCATTTGTGCTAAATGCATGCTAAAATAAAGTCTTAAGCCCCGAACTACATTTTAAAGAAAGGACGATTTGCAAAAAAAACTGGGTCATTTGAGTTCACATATAATAGGACAGACATCTACAAGTTTGTTTATTGCACATTTCTTATGCCGCACATAGATTTGTACATGCACAAAGATGGCAGCGAATGCCGGTGTCTCTCTCGAACAAAACCCATACAGACAAAGCGCGCTCTGCTCCGCTGGCTGGCAGACAGACCCAGTGAAGGAGGCTTTTGTCCTGCGACACAGACGAGTTGATAGGAAATGGTGGGAGGGCAAGCAGACGCACAGTGGCCGTCCTATGCCATTAGACATGCACACATACACAAACACGCGTATTGTGGCATACTCAGTGTGCTATTACATGCCACAACACTGTCCTTTTAAACACCCATATTTCATTTCATGGCAGGCTTAACCAGTTCACAACTGTGTCAGTTTTGTTTTGTTTTTTTTTTTGGGGGGGGGGGGTCTTTCTTTTTTTTATCTCTGCAATAAGATTAAAGTAACCTTAGCTTGAACAAGAAAAGACTTGAAGTTTCCTCAACACTCTCATTACACACTGTTAGTGCGAACACTCCTGAGAAGCCCCTTTTTTTTTTAACTATCCATACTGTAGCATCTAAGGAATGTTAATCTGCCCTCTTAGGAATGCACTGTCCAGGCACCTTGCCTCTCCAGAGACAACTGGCAGATACAGCCATGGAAGTGTCTAGGGACAGGGTCACTGATAGTCTTCCTTCTTATCCCCAGGTTCCACTCCACATTCTTTATTTTCTTCTCTACTGTACCCCTGATCTGTGCATTGTTGTCTTTTCAGACCCTCCTCAACCCACTACTTCCTCTCCACTTCCCTGGAGATTGTGTTACTCTTAGCCTTTGCGCCTGCAAAACACGAATACGTAGGAATGCACCCCATGCGATCACAGTGAGACATTATTAGTGAGACTTTTATATGATTATGTGCTTCACTCAGAGAGAGCGATGTCTCCGGTCGGTCACTAATGTGAGTTTGGAGTATATAGGTGCAGACTACACTGCACCTATGCTGCGGAGGAACTTATAAATCTGTTCAGTGGAATGATGTATTTCTGTGGGGCCACAAGGAAAAACATTCACTTGGATGGTGTTACTGGAAAGCGATTGGTTTTGTTGCAACTGCCATAATAAATTTATGGCAGAGACCTGAAAGTAGCTTCCAGCCATCTTGTTGAGTATAAATATGTGAGGTTAGATTTCTGAAAGAGAAAGAAGAGAGGGGCAGGAAGTGAAATCTGGGTTTGGGGTATTTAACAACCCCAAATCTACTGCTTATCCGAAAAGTAGCAGGGATAAGAAAACCTTGAAAGACCTTGTCTGGAAGGCATGAAGGATCGATGGGGAACAGGTGCACGAGGAGAGGGTTTCACAGACGCAATCCATTAAATAGAATAAGGTTTGTTGGCTTAAAATTGACACAACAGATCTGTATTTATTTTTCTATTTCTAGTTTATATATTAGCATTTGGAATACTAAAAATGTCCTGATACTGCATTCTGGATGCTCTTATTTAGTAATCACCTCGTGTTTTGCACCCGTCTTATATCATACAGGGATTTAAACACAGTTGAACTATAGCACCTGTATCCTTCTCAGCATTGTTTCACCTTACAGCGTCACGTTTTTTCAGGTCCAGCTCGAGTTCAGCTTGTTTAAATTCTTTTAAGGCAAGGTTCCATTAGTCAAAGCTGGATTCATCTTTACATTTATAAGACTATAATTTCTTGTTTTCTTTGTAATCCCTTTAGAAAGTCCATATAAAACAACAGCATTCGTGTAGCTAGCCTTTAGTCATGTTTCAGCATTTCTGCTAAACTGTACACATCCAGACTGCTGCAATCACACGCTTGTACTTCCGCTGACCTCCTTCACTCACACACCCAGCTCCTACAATACATCCACAATACTTTCAAGCAGACAGCTCCATCTACACACAGACACACAAATGCAAAGGAACAGCCAGAAATTGGCTGAGATTGCACAAAAGCTTGGTTATGCAGTCCATCACACGTATATTTACTCCTCAGGTGTGTATGACATCTCTCTGTCAGTGCACAACATCTGTAGTGTTACTAAAATGACAGCAAATTAATGCTTCAAAGAAAGTGCCTTGTTTAGAGAAAAAGAACATCTGCTATTTATATTCAGACCGATGAATTATCCGCTTTTTTTTGGTGACACACAGACACAAGATTTAGTTTTGTCTTTCATTATACAGAAAAAATTTGTTTTTTTGTTTTTGTTCTTTTATTTTACTGCACTTCAAATAGTACAGTCAGTGTTCCTTCATACACTCCTAACAAACCAACCAAAAACAAAGATTTGAAGCACCGGATCCAGATGTTCCCAGAAGGCACTGATGACCTGTTCACATTTACCTACAAAACAAAGCATAAGCAATCACATCAACACACAACTGCAGAGGTCTTTGAACATTTTTATTATGACTAATGGCTTAAATCACCATTTCAGTTTGCAGCCTTGTATGAAATTTCAGTGCACTTGTGCAAATGCTATTACAAAACTGGCTTTTTCAACAGAGAAATGACTATAAAACTGAGCAAGAGCCCTCAGAGAGCACAACTTCCCCAAAGTCCGAGGGCTATACTAAAAATATGATGTTTTAATCACGATATGCTGACAAAAGCCTGTTTTGATTACAATCTGATCGTGTGAGCCTGTTATCCTTTTAAGACCTACCATAGAACCAGGTCCGCCAGATCTTATCTTTTTATTTTTACATGCTGAAGTGCCATTTTGGGAACATTTCAAGTTGTTATCCATCAATACAACTGTTATATCCCAAATTATAATAATATGCATTAAGTTCATAGTAACTACATAAATTGCAAAAAAGTGCAATAAATCGTCTTTGGGGGGTTTTTTTTACACGTATTTCTAGTTGGAGAAATTTCAGAGGTATATCCCTCAAAACTGTAAATGGAAAATAGTTGCACAAAATAGTTCCCAACCACAGGAAATTTATTTGGAGTGTTTTCATAGTTTTATTTTTCAGATACACCAATTTTTATATATTGCAGGAAAAACAGAAATAAACATTATAATGCAAATTTGCAAAAAAAACCAGCATGCGCATCAAAATAAATTATTTCCAACAGTGTAATTTGAGTTCTAAGCATCACAGAAACTATACAGAAAGGCATAAAATCAAACATGAATTTTAAAAACATCAGCATATCTTTATAAATGCCCTGAAGAGAGGGAAAAAAAAACTATGTTTCCCATGAAAAATGACATCACTTCCGGTTTGGACAGGTAATGGCGGACATGCAACAGTTCGCACTTTTGTCTATTCCAAAGTAGAAAGTGCTATGAACAGCTGATCGGATTGGCAAAGCCTGTTTCTGGAATATTATGTTTTTGCTGCTGCAAGTGCTCTTTATGCAATTTTTGCAAGACCATATGTGGAAGGAAACCTAGGACAAGATGCAAGTACAGCTCCTTTGGTTTCATATGCAAAAAAAAATATTGCACTAGCTTATGCGGTTGCAGTTCTACCGGGATTTAAAAATAGTTACGCAAAACGGAGAATGCCCACTCCAATTGGTCTTAAAGGGTTATGGCATCCCTCTGATGTCATAGATGGTCTTATTGAGTGTGTTGCACAGCTTTCTCTATGCCCTTTCACTCGATATGGGTTCTAGAAATTGTTTTTCAAGGTCAACTTTCATCTTGGGCACTAGTAATGATGGCTAAATGCTTAGCCGACCTAGTGTATTGTTGGGAAGTTTGAAGAAGATCCATAAAAAATTGTGTTTAATATAAAGTTCTTACCCATGTTCACATCTGTGTGACCTTAAGCTTGAACCAATTGTCACCAAAATGAAATCAGCTGTTATTGTCATGGTGCTGGCTCTTTGACACGGCGTTTCAAGTTTTTGGATTCATGCTTCTTTCCTTTGTATGATGAAGATGATTTAAGTTCAAGCCTGGAGTTTAGTTCTTTTAGTGTCTCAGAGTTTATTTGTATTTCTGGTTCTGGGATTCTTGTCTGTTGGGTTCTTTTGTCTTTGTCTTGTCCCTGTGTCTCCTGTGAGAGTCAGGCGTGTCCTCTGTGTTTATTTATCTGTTTCCCCAGTCATATCTCTGTTTATTCCCTCTCTGTCTCATGTTTGTTTTCCCTTTTGTTTGTGTCTGCCTCGCTCTCTGTCCCTCCCTCAGCTCCGTCATGTCTGTCTGCCATATGTGTACCATTGTCTTCCCACGTCAAGCTGTGTGTCTAAGTCTGCGTCTCATTGTGTTTCCTGTCTTATTTTTATAGTCCTTGCTCTGTCTGTCTTTTTGTGTATTTATTGTGTCAGTTCCCTTGAGTCCTTTGCCGGAACGTCAGTCCACCTCCCTCCATGTGTCTGGTCCATGTTCCATGTTTCTGCATAAGACTTCATTGCCTTTTGAATTTTATTTTGTATTCTTGTCTAATCTTGTATCAACCTTTAACCCTCTGGGGTTGACGTCCAAAATCACACGACCAGTTTAAGACGACACAGCTACAAGATGCAGCGACTCAGAGTCTCCATTTCAACTTGGTTCGAAAGTGTGGACTTCAAACTATATACCAGTTTTTGAATTGTGTCGATGGGCCACGTAAAACCAGAGTTATGATAAAAAATACACGCAATGTTTTTTTTCTGAACAAAACAGTGGTGTTTACAGCGGGGAGAACGGTAAAAACAGCTTTTTCTACGGAAAAAAAAAAAGGTTATGGCAACATGTGGCACTTGGTTGTTTAGGGAGAAGGGGACGTTTTAGGGGTGACACCCGCTACGGAAAGAGGGCGAGCGAAAGAAAGAGAGAGTGAGTTTTCATATGTGAGACATTAGTGACGTTTAGTGTGTTTGGAGATTATAGTTAGTGTGTTGTGTAGTTATTGTTTAGTATTGTGTGTCAGTTATACTGCTGAATGTGACATTTGCTCCAAAAAAGCCATCAAATGCAGATTCCAGTGTAAACGCTGTCTCCACATGGAAAACAGGACTGATACACCTCCTGCTATCAGACCTGCAGGGTTTAGGCCTGTGCTGTTCCCTTCTGTCTTATAGTGAACACAAACTATTTTTTGGACTGGCACAAATAATTTGTGTGCCTTCTTGTTTCATGCAGAACACCTGATTGTTCTGTAAATGGATTTAAATGGTTATAATTTAAAAAAAAAACGCCTGAGGCCTTGGCTGCATTTTTAGGTAAATAGTACCATATAACTTTGTTGTTTGCAAAACGTGTGCATAATTTTTAGAAATGTACAATTTCTATTTGCATTTCAAGTTATGAAAATGATTCGTTAAACATGTTTGTGGGTTTTACAGTAAAAAATATAACTTTTTTCTACTCCGATTTTGAATTTTTTGTCTGGATTTAGATCAATTGTGCTAATATAGTATGCCAAAATGAAAAAAGATAACTCAAATTTCAGATATTTGAGGTTGTGCTGAAAATAATGATACCAAACAAGGCAAGATAAACAGTTTTTAAAGGTGAAATATAGAGGTAAAATCAAAAGTAGTCAAAAACGGCCAGTTATACCCTGGACCCCAGAGGGTTAATAAACGTCTCGCCTTCAAGATCACTTTCGGTCTTCAAGTATCTGCTTTTGGGTCTTCACTTCAGAAACATTACAGTTATTGGTGTAAACCATAACATAAAATTTTAAAAAGATCTCAATTGCTAACAAACAGACAGACAAACAAACAAACAATTACATTATTTGAAAAAAAAAAAAATTCTTCAAATGAAATGAAATAAATTCTATTTATATAGCGCTAGATCATAACAACAATCACCTTACGGTGCTTTATATTGTAAAGACCCTACAATACAACTCCAACAATCAGATGGCCATCTTTGGGCAAGCACTTGGTGACAGTGTATAGGAAAAACTCTCTTTAAACAGGACTTTCCTGGTTTCTTCTGTTACGAGTGCAGCAGAACCAGAACCACGGCATTACAGCCATGACTTAAAAACAATTTGTTAGCACTAAAAATTTAGGGGCTGCATATCTATGAAAAACCTGCTTCATCATCCAAGAAGCTAAATCATATACCAAAGGACTTAGAAACAATAAGAAGTCTTATATAGTTGAAAATGGATGTTCTGAATCCCTGCCTCAACACACACAATTCATCATGCAAACTAAGCTAACAAAACACAACATATATCTGGTCTTTTTTTTTTTTCTGAGAAACGCTCTGCAGAATTCTGTTATAACAGCAATTCATCTAGAACTGCAGACTTTATTTGGGGCACATTACCAATCTAAAAACGCCACATCTTCCTTTGGAAAATCACTTTGTGCACAAAAACAAGAAAAGTCCATTTCAGGAAAATGGAACTACAGTCTTTGTTGTTCTGTCTGGAGGCTGAAGATATGTTGGTGTTAGAGCAGGAAAAAGGGGACAGGAAAGCTGTGGATAAGACCTGCTGTTGTGCCTTCCCTCAGCCTTGGGGAGGTGGGGAAGCTTGTGAATATTTGACCTCGGGCTGGGGAGGGTGAGCCTTCTTCCTCAGCGATTGCTGTTTAATCCATCTTAGAGCCTTACCTGTGGCACAGTTAGCCTCATGGGCTAACACAGACTGCTCTGTGCAGAGAAGGCAATCACAACAGTGCAAGACATAAAATGTGTGCAACATTTCATAGATTGACTTGGTTTATATGGTTTTTATGTGGATTGCACAACACTGGTCACTATATTCTTCATTTCCAGTTAATACTTGTACAGCTGCTGTTATTGTGTGTGTGTGTGTATATATATATATTTATTTATTTATATTTCTTCATACATTCTTATATAGTTCTATACTGTGTATTGTGTATTTTGTTGTACAGTTATTTTATTTTCAACTTTAATTTATATATTTTATCTTATTCTTTCCCAGTTAAATTTACCCTTCATTCTAATTTGTGTTGTACAGTTATTTCATTTTTAACCTTAATTTTTTTATATTTTATTCCTTCCTAGTTAAATTTACACTTTAATTTTTCATATTTATTTCCTATCTTATTCATAGCCCTTTCCTTTTTTTTCTTTAGGTCACGAGTAGTTGTCTAAGCATTTCACTGCGTATCGTACTGTGTATGACTGTGTACGTGACAAATAAATATTTGAATTTGAATTTGAAAAATTTATAGTGATAATCCCATTTTGCTTGTCTTTTTTTTTTCCTCTTGTTATTTTTTTTTTGACATTTGCTTAAATCATCCATGTTATTGTTATGGTAATATGCTTAGCTGCGTGTGGGAAGACGCCAAATGGTCTATTTTTAAAGTCACAGCAAAGAAACTTCCCTATTTATCTTATCTCAATGAGAAGCTGGAAATAGCAAAGCACTGCCATCCCATCTAAGTCCGCTCAGCTCTGTGACGCGTCAACACTTGTCCAGCACCAACCAATTCTCGCCTGTCTACCAATTACAATCTATCATGCAACTGTCACTTTTTTCTACTGGTCTCTCTTTCGAAGTTTAGGATGAACAGCCACAGAACTAAAATGCCTAATATATGTTATAAATGTAGCTATTAAAACTGTTTGGATTTTTTTTCTCTTTTTTCCTGATATTTACCTAATAAATTCTCACTAAAAAGTTGGTCTAAGAATGCACTCACAAGATTAAAATCACTGAAAACCAGTACTACAAATATCAAGGACCAATTCAAATAAACCAATTTTTTGCAGGTTATGGACAAATCATTACAAACATAAAGAAGTCAATATGATTTACTAATAATTCTGTTTCTCACTTGACTGCCAAATGAATACCATTAGTCAAGGCGTCTGAGTCATCACTTTGAACAGAGTATGCGAATTCAAATTATTCTTTCCTGCCTCCTACACAAAATGTAATGGCCCACTCGAGCTTTTCAATTAAGACCTGGCCTTGAAATTCACTGTGTGAAGAGGCGCGGTGAGGCTTGTTTATTTCTACACAGCGGAAGAACAAAGGCTGAGTAAACAGCACATTTCATCAGCGCTCAGGCGCATGTATCTGAATCATTCTGCTTCTCTGTGCTGCTTACACTTCAGATATTTGTATTTGTGGGCAAGCGTGTGAGAAGAAGTGGAGGAAACAAACCAAACAAAGGTATCTTTGTGGTCTAAAGATAAATACTGTGAGCTTGCTTGTTTTTTTTTTCTTCCCAGTATTGTTGGCACATGTGACCGTCCCGTTTCTGGACAGCTGAAAATGAGCTAGCTATACCAACAACAGCTGGTTATAAGCTAACATTATACCAGCTAATGTTAGGCTTGGAGAAGTCCTAAAAGTCACCCTCTGATAAACGGTTTGCTTAAATACTCACATTGTATGACAGTTTATTCACTAATTGCTCGAGTCATACAATATTAGCTCAATTTCAAAGTGTCTGTGAAGGTTCTCAGTCATCCAGGTCATCGTGGTCAAAGGAGCTTGCAAAGAAAAGCGTCTGGACTTCTTTAAGTTGCTCTCCGTTTCAACCTAAGATGCAGACAAAGCTGAGTTGTTCCTAAGAGCTTGCGCCTTGGATCCACTGTCAGGGGATACAGAGCACAAAATCAGAGAGCACAAAATCAGCTTTTAAGTGAAAGGATAAGACAGGTCCATTTCACTATAGATGCCCTCCAGATCAAGATCAGCCAGACTCTGCAGGAACTGGAAACCCTTCTACCTTCTCCAATCTTAGAAGAGGTTTACAAGTTTGTGGACAAGGCTCAACGGGCCCAACACTCTAAAGGAAAAGAAAGACAATGCAGGAAATTTCACACCTTGCTTTCAAAAACACACACTCCTCATTCTGAACCTACACAACTCAGTCAGGAGAAATGGGTAAAGAACTTTTCAGACCGGAATCTCACTGAACCTGAAAAGAGAGTACTAGCCAAAGGACTCAATTTTGCCATTTCCCCGCAACTGTTGCCCATAGTGGACCTCATCACAGCCACAGAAACCGCCATACGGATTTATAAATTATCACAGACAGAAGCAGAGCAAATCAGGATGAAAGTCTCAGCTACCCTCTCCAGTGCCAAAGTCCCTCCGTCCAACCTCACAATACAAGAAAAGAAGGCCGTCGCTTCCCTGAGCAAAGACCACAACATCACTGTTTTACCAGCTGATAAGGGAAGATGCACCATGGTCCTTAACACTACAGATTACCACTATAAGATCACTACTCTCCTCAGTGACAACAATACCTACGAAGCCTTAAAGCGAGACCCTACAAGCAGCTACAAAAAGAAAGTTATAGCTTGCCTTCAAGACTTTGAAAAGGACAAAATCATTGACTGCCTTACATATCACCGCCTTTATCCAGGGGATGCCATACCCTGCAATTACGGACTTCCTAAAATCCACAAGGAAGGGGTCCCACTCAGACCCATAGTCAGTAGTATAAACTCAGCCACTTACAACATTGCAAAACACCTTGCTACCATCCTTGCACCTCTCGTGGGGAACACCCCACACCACATCAAGAACTCCACCGACTTCACCGACAAGGTCCAGAAACTTACCCTGGATCCAAATGAGACCATGGTGTCCTTTGATGTTGATGAGCGACCATCTTTGAACAGAGGCGGTGGTTTACGACACCAACTGTCTGCCATCTATAATCCAGTTTTGAGTTCCCTCCCCAGACGCCTTAATGCCTACTCACATCCTGGGCCATCTGACCTCAGGAAATCACATGATAAGGTGGGGCCAGGTTTCACAATGAGCTCACCCGAAACCCTGGCTGATTGGGACCCACACCCGTTTTCACACCTTGGCTCATGTGATTAGAGGATCATCAGGGGGTCCTTTTGTCCCTCTGTGGGGGGAAACTCCCACTGGGTTTAAATCTGGGACTCCCCGCCATTTGACCTTAGAACTGAAGAAGCTTCTCGGATGAGAGGTGAAACATCTTCAGTCCAGACGCTTTTCTTTGCAAGCTCCTTTGACCTCAATTTCAAAGAAAGTTTCAGTAACACCAGCTAACATCGCTAACACCGGCAAAAGCAAAATCTCAACAACTTCCTTCAGTGTCGCTGTAAGAAGTGAGCTTCACTGACTCATTTACACATACTGGACTTCTTTCATAAATTTTTAAAGCCTCCTCAAGAGTAAGTAGATGTGGATGCTTTCAGCAGGCATTTTGACAGCTCAGGTAAACAGCGGACCTATAGCATACGCTACAGATGAATGTGCGACAGAGCTTTTTGATGTGACTAGGGAGCAAAAATGTAAAAAACTGCAATATATATATTTTGAGTTGATGTTATTCAAATACCTTAAACAATAATGTGTTCAAAAATGTTTTATACCAGACAGACAGCCTGCTATGTCTGTTATGTGGCTATGAGCTAACAAAGCTAAAGTTAGCAGCACTATTGCTAACACTGTTTGTTTAAACTGTAATACTCGCAAAGCTGGCTAACAATTATCATTTAATGTGGCAAATGTTGTTTTTCTTAAAGTATCCTTTAAGTTTGTTTTGGTTTTAGAAGACCAAATTCACCAGCAAGATAATAAAAACTCTTCAGTATCTTTTCTGACTTCCATTATAGTATGAACAACCATTTCTCCTGCTGGTGAGTATGCATGTTTATGCTTTTAACACTTGCTCTTTGAGGTGCTTTAACACTTTCACTTTGAGATGTTGATTTGGAAGCATACCCCAGCACTACCATACCCCCTACAGAGCTATCCTGCTTCGATATGCCCTCAGGACCATGATATGAATTTAAAGGGGAAATTAATACAAGGCATGCACAGTGGCATCCGATAAATGTATGCAGATTTGCTTGAAGCTGCTTATTCAGTATGTACAGTTGCAGGTAGACCTCAAGCTGTTTATTTACTCAATTTATGCTCTGAAAGAGGACGTGTTCTCAGACATAAATTAGTAAATGGAAATATGTGTTTGAATATGGTTAAATACTTATGTTAGTTATCGGTTCAGTGTCATCTGCTGCTTTTAGGAGAGGATGCCCTTTGCACGAATTGATACTGCACCGACTGACACAATTTCTTAAACTGTAAAGTATGGAAGGTGTAATTATAGGAAAAGAAAAGGGAATGCAGAGGAGGGGGGTGTGAGCTCAAGTATGCCTGTCATAGATTCAGTGTTGATGCAATGGTGTATCTCACTAACAACACTGACCTTGCATTTGAGGTGCCTTACATCCAGGCAGTGTTATGCAAAGTGTTGAATCATATGTGACAAGGTCAAACCAAGAACACATACAGCCTATCCTGCTGCATCCCCATGCTCTCACACGTTGGGCTCTTCTTGAAGGTATGACGTTTTTCTGCAAAGATCCCCCCCACACACACACACAAAACTGTAAACAGGCCACAAATGCTGTCTTGTCTTTCAAATACACCTCTCACTTATCCCTATATGAGCATAAGAGTCTGCAGGTAAAGATTTATTTCACAGTGAATGTTAAACGGTAGAAGTAATCCCAAATAAATGATAGATGTAATTTAATTTACCTAATGTTGTAGCTCTAGATTAGATCTGTTAGATTGTATCTTGTGCAGTGATGTAGGGTCTATAATACAAGCTGACATTAAATGGTAATGAAGACAGTACTCACTGACTGGGGGGGTCACCTCTGCAGGAAGTATACTTCTCCCAGTTTATAAATGCAGACTGCAACTGATAGCAAAGTTTTAAGCTGCATTAACTGATATTTTTTAAAATTTTTACAGTCTGATCAAGGATTCTCTTCAAGCCTTGAGGCGACTTTTGTTGTGATTTGGCGCTATATAAATAAAATTGAATTGAATTGAAAAAGTGTGTGCAAATCTTGCAACTTTGTAACAAACTACTAGCCTGTACACTCTTACAGTGAACCCCCTCCTTTACGCTGCCTTTTGCGGAAGCTTTTATTAATACCCAGTTAAAAAAAGTTTTTAGTAATTTGTCAGATTCAGTATTTGATGTTGTCATTGTACTATTTTTAATTATAAACAGGGTTTAATGGACTGGAAAATCATTTGTTGTTGTTTTTTAATCATTATTATTTCTGAAATGTTAACACGTCTATTGTTTTGGCACTGAGGTAATAATGTGTAAGTTAGTATCCATCTTTAGACTAATAACACTCCCTCCAGGGTCTCCAGCTGTGGGGGAAATAATATTTGGAGACTTGATGCTGTAAATATAACATCTCTAAATGAAATATAAATCTCTAATCTCCAAAGCAAGAACCCACTGTGTCAGAATGGATATTCTGCAGTGTGCTGCTGACTTATATTGGTGAGCAGCTGACATTAATGGCAAGCTGGGCACCCAGGTGTGGAATATGGGGCTAAGTAACTAAATTGTGATGAATGACTCACAGGTTTTCTTTGCGATGTATCCTTTTTTATGGTGAGATAGTAGGCATCAGTTATGTTCCCAGCCCTTTACTACTGTAGGAAAAAAGAAGAAGAGAGGTTTTTTGACAAATTGTTCATAGTTCTGTGATATTTACTGGCCCATTTCATATACACATATTTTTTGATTCATAAAATAGAATAAAACTTTTCCCTTCAACTTCCAAGATCACTGAATCAATATTTGAATAGCCCATTTTGGAGTTAAGAAACACTATACAACATATTTTGATTATTATTTTGATGATCCATTTTTTGGAATAAAGTCATAACCTCTGTTTCGATCACCTTGTTTTCACAAAAGGGGTTTTAGGAAATGAACCAAAGTACAGTAGAGTATAAAATGTCGATGGACAGTCAGTACACTCTGTGAATAATTAACAAAAAATAAGGGAATCTGTGTTTGGTCGATTATTTCTTCGTTCTAACGATACTACTTGGCAATAAAGCTCATGCTGGTGGGAAGCCTGTTTATTTTCACTTAAATGGTGCTACATTTGTAAGAAAAATACATTAGTGGGTTAAGCAGCAGAGTTCAGTATGTTGGCTGCACCCATGAAAAACCTGCCAAATCTCTGCCAATGCCAAGCAGCTTATTCTGCCATTGACTCTTGACTTGGTTCTACAGGTGGTACCAGTCAGGAAACTGATTTGTACCACCTGTGAGCATGGGCCCACGTAAAGCCAAGTTGCATCGTTATTTGGAGTAAGCCCTTTCCAAACTAAAGCCCAGGTCCCATATTACAAAGGATGTCAGAGATAGGATAGGCTGCGAAGTGGGTGTCCCACACCACAAGAAGACTGCTTCCTCACCCTTTCAGCATAAGAACTGTAGGCAATCTTCTACAGATTTACAGTCAAGATCTGCAGGGCGATGTGGCCGATGGCCCTCTACTCAGACAATCCAGAGCAGACGGCACACAGCCAATCTCTGGTCTCATAGGGCTGCCAGGAGGCCTGTCATGGCTGCCCTTTACATCAGGTCTGTTTGTGTTGGTGTTGGCAACATCTGCACTGGAAACTGAACATGTGGAGGAATGTTATATTCAGAGTCCATATTCTGCCTCCAGCAATTCGAATGTAGGGTCAACATCTGGAGAAGATATGGGAAAGCTATTCTGATTGCTGCACAGAAAGGTTTACAGCTTTATGTGGAGGGAGTGTGATGATGCGCGGCAGCGTCTCCCTCACTGGAAAAACATGGCTTGCCATCATTGAAGGCTATCTCAATGCAGATATTGAGATAAGATTGTGCAGACAATGGCATTCCTACATCTCCACAGTATGGGACGAATTCTGTCCTCTAAGTTGACAACACTCGTCCCCACAGAGTGGGGTTTATCCAAGACTGCCTCCAGAATTTGGGAGCGGAGAGGATGGAATCGCTCAACCCCACTGATCACTTGTGGAGTCAGCTTGGGCGTGCTGTTTATACCAGAGTGACCAACACAACCACACTGGCTGACTTGTGACAAATGATGGTTAAAGAATGGGATAACATCCCACAGCACAGTGTGTGACCAAACTGATGGCCAGTGTGAGGAGGAGGTGCCAGGCTGTTGTGGGTGTGTATGAGTCTTTGACGTGCTACTGAGGCTAAATAAATAAGTTGCTGTTGTAATATGTCATGTTTTTTCAGACTTCAATCATCCAATCTGATAAACGACACCAACAAGAGTCAAGCACAGTAAACTGTTTGGCATTGGCAGAGGAGATTTGGCAAGTTTTTCAAGGGTGCAACCCACGTAGTCAGCTCTGCTCCTTAACCCACAAATGCATTTTCCTTACAAATGTGGATCCATTTTAGTGGAAGTCCAAAGGCTTTCCAGCGGTATAAGATTTTTTGCCAAAAAACATTGTTATAACAAAGAAATAATAGACTAAACTCAAATTTCCTTAGTTTTTGTGCTAAATTTGGCTGTTGGAATACATTGAGACTGGATGACATTTAACAGCAGAGCAGAATTCAGTTAATTAATCAATCCTCATTTCCACTAAATGTTCAATCCCCAAAGTATCTAAAATCTGGCATCTCCACCTTCTTTGCTGGTGTTATAGAATATATAGATAACCAAAGCTCTACAGTTCTACAGCCAACGTATTTAATAAGCAGATAACGACCAACGTACAATTAAATTTGGACCTAGAACTACTTTTAAATCCACATAATCCACACATTTTCTGAGAAACACCCTACCTTCTCACTAGCCATCTTTCAGCCAGTAATAGTGGTGATTTATAAGCTTGTACGAGCAGAAGCTACATTTGACAATGCAAAAAAAGCACAGGCAGAAAACACTGACATTGTTGTTTAAGCATGAGAAATACTGTACATATTCACTTACTCAGATCAGTCAGCTTGATTTGCAATGCGGAGTGATAATGTAAAATGCCTCCAAGACACCAAACATGCCCATTTTGAACATTTTCCTCACTTTACAAATTGAAGCTGTCATATCCGTGTATCAGCAGCAGCAATACAATCAGCATTTTCAGTGTGTGCTGTGAGAAACTCACTAATGAACGCTAACGTCAAGCTCTCTGCATTACATTTTCATTCTTCAGGCCCAAGTTTAAGAACTTTGTTAAATAAAATGTTGCAACATGATTCAATTTGGAATTTCTTTTTGTGCTGACCATTATGAAGTGTTAGTAAGCCCGTTTATATACTCTCGTGTCTTTCTTTTGTGTCAATGCCTTTATGTGAAGATCTATGAATTGTCTTTTTGTAGTAAGGCGTAACAGATAAACTTGTCTTGTTATGACTTGCTGTTCTGGACCAGCGTCACATTAGAAATGCTGTTGCATTGACATTAAATCCTGTCACAATGTAGTCACGGCCATTTAATGACCTAATGAATGAGCTGTTTGTAAAGTATATACCAAGACGGATTATTTAGAATTGCTGATAATGATCACAAATTATTTTGTCATTTCAAATAATAGCTGAGTATCCTGAAGCTTGCAGTGAGACATTCTTCCTTTGATGTCGATAAACCAAAGAATACACGCCAAAGGCTGTTTCACTTTAAGTAAAATTCAACTCAGCCTTTGTGAGACTGGAACTGGAGCTGGAACAATCAGATTGTTGAGGTACTCACTTGAACAGGTCCTTCCTCTCCAAGGAGCCAGTCCCACACCAGCGGGAGGACAAAGGAGGATTAGCTGGCATACCATCCCGCCCGTCTGGCCTCCACATCAGGACCAGACCTCCAGTCCACAGATCCTGCCAATTAACTTGTCACTCACTCTGCTCTTTTTTCCCTCACCGGGACTTTATGGCTTCATAGGTGAAATAGCTTAAGCCCCTCAGCACCCTCCCACCCCCTTCCCAAGTAGACTGTCCTGCCATTACCTTTACCCAGAATCTCCCTTAGGAAAAGCTTTTGTTAAAAGAAAAGCCTACGAGTGAATTCGTCCTTAGGCTAGTAGCTTTTGATTTATCTACAATACACGCACACCATATAGACCTGTTTGTCCCTGACTCTATACCAGTATCAGATGCTTTTTTGGAAGGAAGACTTGTGCTGAAAAATACTGCAGTGATTTTGAATAACCAAACAAAAGAATAACGTGGATAGGCTTAGGAAAAGATTGGGGTTTGAGGTAAAATCAATGCTTAGTTAATTTTAGTAGTTTTGCCATCAATGCAAGATTAAGGCTGTGGAGTGAGTGAGTGGCCATGGTTAACAAAAAGAAGAAAGAAGAAGAATACTTTTTTTACCATCTAAAAAGCAAAAACAAACAGCAGTGTGTCACGTTAAAGTCCCCTTTTTTTCTTCCACCTCTGCACGCTGACCTCTGCCCTACACAGATACGTTTTGCGTTGGCTGTATTCTTTAAATCTCTAAATTTCTCCAGCCATTAGAGGGCTAGTTTGCTGGAAAGCAGACACTGTTTGTCAGCTTTTGGCATTTACGGCCCTGAATGATGCTGCCTCGTGCATCCGTTAGAGGTCACTGGCATAAATGGAATGGGTGGGCAGTTTTACTACACAACATATCATGATTTGCTTTTCTGCATTCAGATTTATGGAAGAATAACAAAAGGCATACATTCTTCCAGTCAGAGCTCGAGACGCTTTCAAGGGCATTAATAATGTCTCGTGGAAAATATAATTAATTCAGAATTAATTTACACAGTAATTAATCATCTATCATCAAGGTCTCCCACAGCAGCTCGGTATTAGTAGATATCATATTTTTGATAAGCAGGTATAAATCATCTGCCAGGGGCATGCTTTCCGCTCATTTGCATTTGTACTTGTCTTGTGTTTGCCAGCCTTGGGTTTTAGAGCATGTGTAAGTATGGTGATGACCTGATGAGTGACTTTTTAAGTCTATAAAGTCATTTAGGTCACTGCGCTTAGAAAATGCCTGGTATTGCCATCTGACTAGAGTGTGCAGCATATGATAAATATATCCCACAGTTACTGTTTTTATGGCCCCAAACACAGACAAATGAAAAGGAGTGCAAGGAAAAATGTAAGAACAACAATTGTACGTTATTCAGAAGCAGCAGGTTGCACCGTGTCTCTCGCTGGAATACAGAGTGACTGAGCTCTCTCCACTCTAATCTTGATTTTTATTGTGTTTTTGTTCCTCCGCCATTCTATGATTAAGTCAAGATCTCTTATGTTATTCATTCAGTTCACTAGTAGATGGAATGGAGTGTTTCAGTGATACCATCAGTGAGCTTTGGTAGATGTAACACCAGCAAAGTAAAATGCAAACATGAGCTCCCTTACTGAAGTATGAACACCAAAAAGAAAAAACAAAAGAAAAATATGTTTTATCAGTAAAGGAGTATTAATATCTATCCAGGCAAAAGTTGAGGTTAAAATCTCTTTTCCAAGAGAGACCTCGCCAAGAGAACTTACCACAAATACAACACACGGCAATATAACACGTAAAAACACTCCAAACATTATTTCATATAGGCAAGTGAACACAAACATGTGACTCGTATTCAATAACAGATTATTACAAGAGCGACATTAAAAACAGCCGCACTGACCAAATTGCGCAGTGGCCATTTAAAATGGTCAGAGCTTTACTTTATTATCCCGAGTGCTGAGAAGGTGGATGTGACTGTATTTTCAATGTATTCAGTCTATTTTTTTGTATTTTTAGTCTATTCCCAGTCATGGATGGACAGTTGCTCAGCTATTCTATTTCTAGACAGAGTTATTTACACATTGTCAGACACACTGTAACACATGTAGACAGCACTGACCCATGTTTTTCCTTTAATCCAAGCGATAACAATCACGGCTTACTCTAACATTTTACAAGTACCATATATATATATATATATATATATATATATATATATATATATATATTATGTGTGTGTGTGTGTGTGCGCGTGTGTGTGTGTGTGTGTGTGCGCGCGCGTGTGTGTGTGTGTGTGTGTGTGTGTGTGTAATACTGCAACCACCTCCTTCTCTGTATCCAATTAATTTCACATTTTATCATACTCTTGGTTATGACTCAAAATGTGAGCATATGCAGGAATTAATTTGTGAATTAAATGCATTTTTATAATAATATGTAGCTGTTGGTGAATTATGTTGGCGTGCATAAACAGGAGAACAGAAGCCAACGTTTGGGGGTCTTAACTAACCTTAACTGCTTTAAGTGTAGCTTACACAAAAGCTTAAAAATATTAATAATACTACAAAAAAATATTACAGAAAAACTTGAAGGGATGTTATGATAGCTAACTTTTTTTCAATCTTGCAGATTCATGTTTAAAGTGTTCTGTGATCAAGTTAGAATAAGTTTTCTCTGGCAGACATAAAAATTTCCTGTACAGTTCCTGTTCTGAAACATATGTTGAGAAAAGGTTTACAGTGGCATCAATATTTATATAGATATTTATGTCTTTTATTCCAGATGATCCACTGAGGCTGCCCTTTTAACTCCAATGGCCGTTATAGGATTTAGGATTTAAAGCCCGCTGTCTCTTTATTGAATCCTGGTATAGATTTTACGTGGCGATGTTTATCTGTGCTATTACATATTATTTCGTAACATCATCTATTCTGCCTGCATTCACAGTTAAGCCAGTAAGAACAGCAAACAGGAGACTTTCAGTGGTATCGTAGTTCCTTTGGTTTGAAAGTCCACTTCAACTTCTTCAGCCTTGTGCTGACAGACAAGGCCATGGTTAATCCTCAGTCCTTTTTTTTCTTTTTTTTTTACCTCACCATGTTTTGTTCTCACAAGAAATGCCTGTAGGAAAAGTCTTTCCCCCGCTTTCCAGTCCAGTGTTGGCAGCTGTGCTCGGTAGCTGGACTTACCGCAGCTAGTCGAAGCTGTAATATAATTTTGTATTGATTTCTTGTTGACCTCCCATGAAGCAGTCATCATTCTGTAATGTGCTCCACACGTCTTCTTAATGAAATCAATAGCCCTCCTGCCAAACAAAAGTCCAATAGCACTCACTGGGAACTCTGTGCTATTATAGACTGAGTATGGGGAATATTAGCAGGTTAAAGCTGGAATTCTTACTGTTTTTCCTTATAATGAAACACAGATGAGAATATAGGTTGCAGGAATATGAATATAAAGTGCTAGAAACTTTATAAAATCCACATGTATTCACTGAAGCTGGTGTTTTTAAATATTAAAATTACTGATCAAACTAGATTGAGAGAATTTAGTTGCAGAAATGGCACGTCAGTAGAGTTTGTATTTTGTGTCAAATGTTGGCTGTTTGCGGTTCAGCTGTTTTTGCAGATGTGGTTAAATCTGAATCGCTGCAGGGTGGTTAAATAATAATCTTACGAAAAAGTTTACGGCTTCATAATCTAGACATGTTGTCGGCACATCTACTGCATCCATCTTTTTGCTACGATGAGAGTCAACAAATGTGGCATCTTCCACTCTCATAACACTTAATTTTGACAGCTAATATACACAGATTATGATTTATGCAACAGAATTGCTTCTGAGGAATTGTAAACAGTGAAATTTCAGATTGTGACTCGAGGACCATTCATCACCGACACTGTCACAGTTTATTATGTCTGTTCAATTCCACTTAATATGACAGGGAACTTTCACAGGGGAAAATAAAGTGCATATTACGATGAAAAATCGCATTGGCGGGAGTCACTAAATATGTCAGTTCAACATGTGCATTGCATTGTATTAATGGAAGTAAATTACTAATCCCCTATTGTGTAGAAAAATGGTGTATGTCAGGTTAAGTGGCCGGGAGCTGACTTTAAAAGTTTGGGTGAAAACCAGGATTGCTCTTTTTTTTTTTCTTACAGAGCAAACCTACCTCTGAAAACATGACTGTCACAGAAAATCGCTTTCACACACACACATATACAACGCACGACTGTAATGAAATTGCCTGTGCCGTTGCAATCCCAAGCGAAACACAATGTCACCTCAGTTTTGCGTGTTTCAACATATTCAGTCTCTCCTCTGGACAGTATGTGATGTCCTTTAACGCGCTTAACACCCACAATCTATCTGGATGAGGCTGCTGTCTACCAGCGACAGCAGCGTTGTGGAAACTGACAAGGTGACTTTTGCACATCCGACCCGATATGCCAGTGGCACTAGCTAAGCCAATGTTGACTGTGGGGCTTTTCCACAGTTTAATTTTGAAGAGCTGCTTTGGACCGCCACCAACACAACAAAACACACCACACTGCGGTCACATCTGAAGTGGGCATCTTATAACAATGTCAAAGGTGGGTTAAGTAGTGATCTCAGACTATATACAGTTTTAAAGTGTTTGATGTCAGACACCTTTGGCTGGCGGTCCACTTCCACAATATATTTATAGTTATATGCCATCTGAGTAAGAAGCAGTGACAGAAAGACATGTTTAAACCTTAGTTAGCATTTGGATGAAATTTGAGCCATTTTGACAACAGTAAAAATACAGAAAAATTTCATTATTTTATCCTGAAATGTTTCCTAAAGTGATACAAAAAACACAAAAGTCTATGGGTCGACACATTTTTGTTCACTTAGACTATTCAAATTTGGCCCCGGTCTACTGAGGGGGATTTTACATCAAGCAGTGTGGATCAAATCACAGAAAATGTAACTTGAAACTGTGAAACTGTGCATTTTTGCTAATGGGACAGTGGTGGCAGAGTTTTGGGGGGTGAGCTGACACTATCACGAGAACTGTCTGTGTTCAAATGTCTCATGTGATTGAGAGTCCCAGTGGAATTACCTGTATAAATAAAAATAAAATAAACTTCCACAAGTATTTTAAATGGATAAGTATTTATCCATTTAATGAAACAATTATTTAGCCATTCCCACCACAAATATATTCTCGACAGCAGACAATTAACTGAGCAAAACAAAATGTGGAAAGAAAGACTCTCTGACATCTGTAGCAACTCTGACATGACCTCAGTACTTTAGAATCCTGACCACCCCAGAAGTGACCTAATAACACTAAGTCATGGACTTGACTGTGACAGAAGAATCAGTCCTTCGTTGTGCTTAATCATGCCACGTAAAGCATTTTGCACCACCTTAGCAAAACAGGATTAACGGAGCTTACTAATGTGCCAATTCTTCATTCGCTTTCAGTCATCTCAGACCACAGTTTAAAAGTTACTGGAGAAATGCTGCGACATTTACACTGCACTCGAAATGTTACCCTTTTTAAAAGTGAGACATCGCGTCTCTTGGGGACAGAAAGAAGACGGCGCGTTACGGGTGCTGGGTTCAGGAGCCTGGGATTGGTTGTATACTTAAAGGGTAAGCGGTTTCTTCAGCTGGCATGAGGGGAAAGCAGAGACATGTCTGATGGGGTTCATTATCAGAAAAGGAAGTTCTTATCCTTATGGATTCAGAAAAGCAAACTTGTGAACTCTAGCTAACAATGGAAAGTGCACCTTGTTTTCTTACCACACTTGTTTTTTACTCTCATATTTGTATTCTTACCACATATTTGATAAAATTCCCTTTAGTGTCACAGGATCAATCACCTCAACTGCCGTGACAGCTTAAGTTTCACTACATCAAGAGTGACAACCCCCCATGCTGCTCGTTCTTTGTAAGTCACTCTGGTTGTGAGCATCAGTTAAATACTTTGAATTTAAATGTAAAATGCATTTGGTATTCATGTGCAGGAGTGTGTCAGCACCTGCAAAATGAGAGTCATGGTATAGTTGAGAGCCACTGTAGGTCTCCACTACACACGGGCATGACACATTAAATAGCTTTCAAATGAACAACAGCAGAGAGCTGGCATGTCTGACAGAGTCTGATAACATTATATACATGTCCGTCACAGTCATGGATCCTTGAAACATAAACGTATGTGTTACTTGGCTTCAGGAATATCACCCCTCACAGCAGAAAGCTCTAGATTTGCACTGGGCCAAGCTGTTGTTGGTGGTGGTGGTCGGGGGGGTTAGAGAATGAGATGGGAAGGGGTAAGCAGTAGGAGTGGGGGTAATGCAGAAGCAGAGGAGTGAAAGCAAAGGCGTGAAAAATGAAAAGCACAAATGGTGTTGACGGAATAAGCACCAAAGAGGATGGGGCAAACGCCTGCACACCTAATGAGTTCCCTCCAAAGACAAAGACACTGTCCTTCACAGCAGATTCCTGCAGCCAGTCCACAAAAGTGCAGATGCAGAGATGCACGGCGAGAGTATGCAAACAATTCACAATAAAGAAAAACTAGGTGCCTGTAGAAACGCTACAACATGCAAAAGAGACTCTATACAAAAGCATCACATGCAGTCATGCATGTCTTATTAACATACATACCACACTGAAAAAAGTCTAACATGCAGTCATTCATTCAATCTAATAAGTGCCATTCAAAACAGAATAAAATCATTGATTTGATTGTGAAACCCTTTCTTTTTGCATTTTAAAATACCACTTTTGATTTGGATGAAACTAAATATCTGTACAAAGGACACAACGCAAAGTTTTTGATTTCTCTCAAAACATATATTTCTTTTCATGTTGAACAGATAATATCTTTAATTTGAGTCAAAGTGATTTGCACTTGAACACGCCCACCAGAAATAGACTGGGACCCATTTTTATTCTGCATGGCTGCTGGAAACATCGTGTCACATCTTTGATTAATTTCATCTGAAAATAAACGTAAGTAAAGCCAAGTGTGTTACAAAAGCTTTTATAATTTGTATTGCCAAAATTGCAGAAAATAACCCCATTTAAGCTGGGTCGACAGCCACCCCTAATTTTTGCATGATTGTAGCTGCTAGCTATAAGCTAGCTAGCTATCCTGCGCAACGTTAGAACTGGTTACCAGAAACCGACCATCACAGTCGGGAATGCAAGTTAGGCAAAAAGCCGTTTTTTACCAGTATACTAACTAGCTAGCGTTACCACGATGCATCGGTGGTGGATACAGCTAGCTAGCATAAGTTCATAGTTCATAACATTCATAGTATAACTCCGTGCTCCACTTCGTTTGAATTTTTCTGGTGAGCGCGCGGTTTCTAGACACAAGCTTGTGTTTGTGCGCGCACGTTTGTCTCTGTCTCTCTTCATATAAATATCTGTGTGTTATGTGTGTGTACACCAAGCGCAAAAGATAATTATTAATGTGCATGATTTAGAGACAGAAATAACACGCCAGCATATAAGATCAATGACATAAGACTAATTCCTTCAATTGACTTTCAGGCGCGGCTCGGAAAAATGTGCATTTTCTGAAGAAATTGTAATTTTAACAGCAAAAAATTGACCCTATGCCAAACTTAGTCGCTAATGGCTGGTCTGTAGACTGTTTGGTATGTCATGTTACGTATTTCTTGGTTTTTCTATGTAATGTGTTTTATAGAGAAGTAACATTATTCTTTTTTTTCTGTATGCTTTCAGAACCACAGATCGCTCCATCCATTCCATGGCTGAAGCATACATTTTCATTTAATCTGAACAGGTATCATTTTGCATTTACACTGCACATCCTTTTTAAACATTTCATAATAATCTAGACTCTCCCTCATTATCCTCTCATTCACCTTGCTGATGTGTTGAGGACTTGATAAAAGAATACATGGTATGTCCATATCTGTTCTGTCTCTACATGAGATGCAGTCTCTTGATGTAAATTTGACAACTCTGCTATTAAATGCAATGATTAATGTAGGACAGCAACGATTAATCAACTCATCAAGTTAATATCTTAGGGTTCTGTATTGTTTTCTTTTTTTTTTCTTGGGCTTTGTGGAACATTTATGAAAATGTTCCACCATTGATTTAATTTAATGATTATGCAATTCACAAATCTGATTAGTCAAATAATTGTTCTAATAGTCTGTGACCAAACAACTATCAAAATAGTAGTTTATTATGGTCAAAGATTTATCAGGTGTGCCAGACTTCAGTTCTTCACTTGTACATTTTGTTCCATATTTTACCTCAAGATATCCCAGAAAGATGAAGCTGAGGAAGAGCTGCAGAGTACCACCATGGCACTCTTCGTCTTCAGGGACAACTCAAGCCTCCTACATCAGCCTCGAGACATCGGGATAATCATTGATGGTGTGGAAGTCCTGAATGAGTTGCCTTCTGTGGCAGCTGGAGTGGCAATGGTCTTTGGACTCTGTTATGCTCTTAATATGGAATATCCACGAGGATTCAGGTTCACCTTTGAGGCTCTTCAAAAGATTATGATGGAGCTTGACTTTAACAAGATGACCTCTAAGATTCGCAAACTTAATTGTGAACTTAACACTGCACAGTAGTGTGTTTGCATGCATGTGTGCATGTGTATGTGCACATGCATGTGCATGTGTGCTTGGTTGGCCTGCAGTGGTATTCTACATTCAAAATTTATAAGAACACCCATTTGAAAGGGAGATTTAAGTTGATTTCATTGATACATGTGTAGATTTTTTTTTTTTACATTGTACACGCACAGTGCACATATAAACATTTTTGAGTACTTGCAAATTGGTTTAAAAAGAGTTTTTATAATGGTTTTATGCCAGTTTTAGACAGGTTGCAGGTTTTATACTGGTTTTCAAAAGATTGCAGGTTTTATAAAACAAACATTTCTCTAATCATTTCTGCCGTAGCACTAAATCTGTATATTACTAATATAATAATATTAGTAATATACGCCTCAACATACGCTCATCATATTCTGTGATTATAGTTAAAATGGTTTGGAACAATAAATAATTTTGAAATAATTGGTTGGCCAACTGTCTTGTTTTTTATAGGAAATGCAGAGCATGTTTGAACTGAAATAAAATGAAATGTAAAAAATATAGTTTGAATATATGTAAATCAATTACCTGGCTTCAACACAAACATATTAGTTCATGTTAATTTGGTTCGATGTGAATACATTAGGTTGGTTAAATTTCAATATATTAGCTTGGTTCAATAATTAAAATATGGTTCTATGTAAAAAAAATCTATTTGGATCAATGCAAAATTTAAAGTTTCAGTCAAGTCTAGTAATATTGTTTATATCAACATAAAAGTATCAGGTCATATCAAGTGACTCAATTTGGATTCTATAAAGCCAAATATTTTGGATGTGACAACTGGATATCATTTTTTTTTATTTGAATAGGGTTATTCTTTTTACAGTGCATGTCACGAATGCACCGACGGCTAAACGCTATAGAATGACTTTATTTTTAACCATCAGCAAAAAGTAATTGTAACACATTGCCTGGAAACTGGGTGTCAGCCAAACACCCAATGCAAAGGAGATCGAAAGGGAATGAGAGAGAGGGAGCGGGTGAAGCAAGGAAAGCAAGAAAACTGAGCTCATCCTCGGTAACAGAGGCTAACAAGAAACAGATGGAAGAAAGGAAAGAGAGCGAGCGCATCATACTGATGAAAATGGGGAGCAAATGAGGAAGATGGACAATATGAAAATTACTAAATCATTTCAAGTAACGAGTTGTCAAGATTTTCTCCAGAAGGAAGCGGTTCCCCGAAATCTAACAGCAGATCGTTTTGCAAATGTGACGCACGGTACATTTAACCTCTTAACTTCTCAGCCCGTCTGGAGTGAGTCAAATATTTGTAACAGTCTACCTGTGAGCTGCAGTTAGTTAGCTATCAGTTAATGCAGGAACAGCACGAGTAACTGTTCTTCTACTTTGGCATCCATAAAATATCCCGAAATGCCATCGCCTGATCATTCTGTGATTACTTTTGTGTGTCTCATGAACTCATTATTCATATGGACAGAAGATTCAATCTGCCTTTTCCCATTTAGTAATGACTAAAGGCAACAACAGGTAAGGAGTAAGTCAGCTGATGAATGTAGGAGATAACTGGTAGTGAGGAGGAAGAGATATTATGCTCTTTGCCGCTCAGGAGGTGATGTGTGTAATAGGAAGCCATTTAAAAATAGGCTAGCATTTAAAATGGGTTCAGATAGCAGATAAAGCAGCCCCTCTCTGCCAGAGTAATGAGTTAGGACCCAGTTGCTCCATTAGTGTAGACACACACACACACACACACACACACACATATGCACACACCCAGCTGTGGCAATTAGATGTTAGCAATCATCAGATTATCATTTTTACACAATAAGTTAGGACAAATCATCAATATTTGCCTGGTCAAATGGATGCATGCAAATGAGATGTGCTAATAAGCATTTGTGCACATGAGCATGCATATCTGGGTAGCATCTTTCTGGAAGCATGGTTAAATGCATGTTTTAGTGCAATATGAGTTTCTTTTATGCATATTCAGAAGCTAATGTCTACATGGATGTGCACTTATTGGTCTATAGTCAACATGGGACATTGGGATAATCTGGCAATGGTGTAGCAGCAGATTAGAAAATAAAGAAGAGCAGATGGGTCTCTTCACCCCCCAAATTCTTTTGTTGCCTGCAGTCTAGAAGGACAAGTTTAGTAAATATACCGTTAGCTATCTGTAACAAGACCCCCACAAACCCCCAGCAGAAAACGCAAGATGGCCGATAGATTGCTGATCCAAAAATGTAATTTTTCCATATGCCAACACAAAATCATCATTACATTTTCAAGTTAATTGCTGAGGTGGTGCTGAGGGTATTTCATTTAGAGAGACCATATTGCTAGTGAGAAGCTATTTGAAAGTCAAACCACAGAAGCTTAATGACCAAATTTACTGGTAACGTTAGCTGACAAAATAGAGGCAGGCATGGACAGAACAGGAAAGACCTCATAAAGTGTGCCTTTCTATTATGGGAACTGCCCAACTGACGGATTTTGCAGGGATGTTTAGGAGCTGTGTTACACAGCTGATCCCAGACCTAACATTTGAATCAAGCGAAGCAGATCATCAAAGACATGCAGATGCACTTAGCCTCAGGCCCAGCAGTTGGCTTTGCATGAAGGTCTGCAAACAACCGCCGACATCCTGCCAGTAACTTTAATGTCACCAAGGCCAAGAAGTGTGTCACTCCACTTCCATGTATAATGTTTGGGTCAAGGTATACATCACCTCCAAACACAAGTGTAAAAGATGCAAAATCAGTGCATTACCTGCAGTCTAGAAAGTGATCTTGAAAAGTCATAAAGCAATGAAACTTTTGCTTCCTTCAGAATAGATCAGATGTTTATTTCTGTTTATATTGCCACCGGCTTCTAAGATATGCCTTCAATTGTGGTTGTTTTTTCAGCCGCAGTAAGCTACAGAGACGAAGGTTGTATATTGCTTCTCCCTACTCTGTTCCAGCAAGATACCACATATTTCAGTTTCCATTGAGCAGCAGTAAAATTGACAAACAGTGATGCCTATTACTCAGCCACTAAGGCCCATTGTGGAGGCAAAAGCATATAAATCAAGTATCATTACCTACTGTATTTTGCTGCCCATCTGTCCTACTAGGTCACAGCAAGATGCATTGCACTTGATCAAAGTGAGTTCTATTTCTGAATGCTGTGGTTATACAGTCAGTATAACACAGGGAAGCAGAGTAACACAAGCTTTAAAAGAGTGTTGCAGAGCAAGAATGGGAAAAAGCAGGAACATGAGGTCATGGCTCCCCCTATGGTGCAAAAGGTGTAAAGCAAAATGTGCTGGGAGTGGAGACCCTGGGAACTTCTGTCCTTTCACTCTACTAACCTAGGAATGTCTGCAATCGCCAGCTGATGCACTCAACAAGCAGGAAATGAACAAATAGGGACAATTTTTTATTTCTCCAAAGTTTTGAGCATAATAAGGAAGGATGCTCATGATGATAGTAAATGAGCAGACACTGATACTAGGGATGCAGAAGTTGTTTGATCCAGTGTCAGGAAGAATCTGGCTGCTGAAGGCTGCAGAGGATGTGGGAAGGAGATCAGAGTGTTTTTATCCTGTTCCGAGCCTCAGATGTCAGCCTTAACAGAAGTAATGATCCCACCCTCCACCTGCTGCGACTCCCTCATATTAGTAACTTTGTACATAAAATTCATGAAAATGCTGTCTACAGTTGCCAGACGTTTAAGGAAACACTGAACTAGAGAAAGAGAGAAAGAACCAGAGCGCTGGTTTGGAAGTCACTACAGTGATGGTTACTGAATTATTTTTGCTTTCCCTGAAGACTTTTTTAACAGACGGGGAAAAAAAGTTCTATCCTTGTTGCAACTATTAAGGAGTTCGCAAATGCAGCAGTAAAAGCAACACAAAAAAAATACTTCTTTGTGTATCTTTGACAAGGGCCTTCACCAAGTCCTTGCAAAGATTGGAGGAATTTGAACCACATGTCGGATATCCAAGCTTTGTGCTTTTATTTTCCCTGAATGGAGTCTTAGTCAGGTACCCTTGGTTCCTGCTTTCCAACAAAGTAGGGTCAGGAGGTTAGGCAGGTTGCCATTAAGCCCCTCTTTATCCTTTCACCCAGCAACCCCATGCCCCACCCCCTCAACCCCATTCACTATGCAGGAGAAAGGATCCAGGCTTTGTACTTGCTTCGTCACCTCTGTGCCTTTAAGACTCAGGAGACTCGATCGTGTCTCAAGTAACAGCCCAAGGGAGAGGCATTTTCAGCCTTGCTACCAGCACCTGATTGGTGCTTGGTGGACATGGGGTTGGGGTGGCTACAGGCTAAGCGAGTTAGTCAAGATGCCCCTCTCCCCAGAAATGCTTTCTACCTCCTCCTAGGGGATCCCAAGGCTTTGCCAGCTGAGATATATAATCTGTCCTGAGCATTCTGGGACTGTCCATGGGTATCCTGGCAGGTGCCCTCAAAACCTCTAGTGGTATGTGCTCAGGAGGCATCAAGATCAGGTGCTGAATCACATATGGAAGAACAAATTTGTTTTTAGTGTTGGTAGTAAGGGGGAAAGGACCCCAAATTAAGCAAGAAATCGAACAAAAACTCAAAACCAGAGCATCAAAAAGATATATAAGGAACTTGAGAAGAGATAAAATTCTGGATACAAGAAGCACGACTCCTGCCATTTTAGCTGCGATGATCATTGAATATTCACATCAGGAAAAAATCTCTTACAATCTTCTCAGAGGGCTAAACGGAGTCTTGCTGAGTTCCAGACAGATCGGCCCTGACATTAAGGGATATAAATGAGAAATTGTGCAAATTCTGGGAAGTATTAGATGTACAGCAAATGTGTGGAGAAAGAGTAATGTGAACAGAAACACAGAGTGGAACAAGTCGCCGCTGATTAAGATCAGCCACTCACTAGTTATTCTACTGAAACTAGAAAGAAAAGATTTCAAGGGTGTTACATCAATACATGAGAGCGAGTGAGAGAGAGATAGAGAGCACAGTTTTCTATGAGGGGAGTGGAATTTACTGCTCTTATGCTTCATCAGTGTGCTGCAGTGGTGGCTGTAAATCTGCAGATTGATCAGGCTGCAGAGCCAAAGGGTTCCAAAACCTTATCTCAGAGTAAGGGCTCAGCAAAGTCGAAGACTCACTGTTGGTGTGAGTGATGGCCCCGGCTATCTGGCTTCCACCTGGATCCTGCTGCTTACAAGCACAAATATACACACAGTGTAAACAGCCGAATAACCTCTTTCTTCCAAAACCATATGTACATGCACTTCCTTATATATACAGTCAAGGAGAAAGAGGGAATGGTAAACTGATAAGACTGAGAAAAGCTTTGTGCTCCTGCAGGAGGTTTACATGCACAGACATCTTCTTCATGCTCTTCTTTCACAAACACTTCCCTGCAGCACAAGACTCGAACCTCTTGCAAGATAAACAATGGCCTCATCTTGGTTGGATCCATACCTTCCTGTCAGTACACCTTCCATGTCTGCCAAAAGACACTAAACTCAACTCAACTATGCACACTGTTGACTGACGATTACCTTTATTGGATGTCTCAAGCCTGAAGGCTGAGGAGACAAGCAGACTTGCCTGCTAGGCTCACGGAGGGCATCTCCCTTGTTAATATTGCAGCAGCCTTTGCCTTCAGTAATACACAAGGTAGTGATCTCGCCTGGTGGATGCCGGGGAGGGACGAAGAGTTTGTGCTCGGAGGGGGGAGAGAAGAAAGCTGCAGCCTGCTAACCCCACGGCAATGATACTGCTGCTTCCTCCTGCTTCTCGTTGTGAGTCTGAGGGTGTTACATTTGAAGTGTTAGTCTGCTTAGCTGGCAAAGCCCCTAAAATAGCTCAAAAGGATAGCTGTGGAAGACAGAACCTGTTCGTTTCTATTTTTAGAGTATGCGTGTGGAAGACAGGGTGTGAACATGCAAAGAAAACGAATATGACCAGCGAGTAATTTACACAGCCCTTCAAGCTGTTGGCATATTTGTTTTTTATAATCTGACAACTTTGTAAAAAAGTCACATAATACTGATTTTAATAGATGCGATAAATGATTCAGTCTGGGCCATCACTGACGGGTTGTTTTTTATTATTATTATTATTATTATAAAAATGTCCTCCTGATATTGTTGCCTTGAACACAAGAGGCTCAGATGCCTCTAATCTCTGTGATATATGGTCTTCATCAGCTTTTTCAATTAATGCCAGACTAATCCAGTAATCATTTTGCAAGATCTTAATTAATTTAGTACTGCAATTTAGTTTCTCTTATCAAACAGTAGGCATCTCTCTAAAGAAAAAAAAAAGGCGTCCCTGTGGAAAAGTAAAATTCCTGCAGCCTACCTTGATGCTTCACTATGTCGTATCTGCAGAAAAGCGCTACTTTACACTTACTCTCCCATGTTCCGTCCCTCATTCAAAGCCTGAATAATTAGTATAGTAGTTGTTAATAGACACGTTGCCTGCTTTGCGCTAAAGCAGCTGGTTGTGACTATTGCACGCCTTGGTGAAGCCTGTTATATTATTCAAACTGTTTTGCAGCCAGAATTATCAAAGGAAGAGAATTCCAGGAAAACACTGTTGGGAATTGATAAAGAATTGCAACTGTCAAACAACACATGCAAATATACAAATGAAGACGTGGCATGTCCTCACTTGACAAGAAGTTATTATAAAATCTGGACACCAGGTTAGCGAGTAATAATGAGGATTGTTTGGTGAACAGAACACAGTTTTCTTCCTCACCTTAATCACAGACGGTCACAACAAAATATATATATAGGTATTTAGAACATCAGTGGACACTGTCTTAAGGACACCCACAGCGCTCCTCGTTCTCAGTGTCTTTACGAAATCAACGTGGTCCTTTGGGGCAGACACTTGTCTTTCTTGTGGCTGAGTGGTGACCATAACTCTTTCCAGATGCCTCTCTGTAAGAAATGGAAAGGTGGTTGTACAACTACAGGGTGAGAGAAAGTTAGCAAGGAGGGAGAAACCGAGATGGAGAGGATGAGCTCACTTTTCATTTGTGTTGGCTATAAATAAAGAACACATGCGGGCTATCCATCTGATACTCTTCTATATAAGCTTAGCCATAAATCAGGCTAAGCCAGAGCCTGTACAGATACACGTACATCCTTAGCAGATGGGGTAAATGGAGGGAGAGTGGGTGACTGGAAATCAAGAGGAGAAAGCCCAGGCCTGGATTTTCTGACCCAAAAGATATTGCGCCATTCATGCTGTACTTTCATTCCATCGCTCTAAAAGGTCACCTGGTGGGAGGCTATAGACTCCCAGATACTTTCTGTTGACTCTTAAGTATTTTTCTTGTACGAAAAGAAGGAGAAATGTCACATGTGGATTTCTTCTTAGATTAAATGTTGGACTTAGTAGTGATTTAGATTAATGTGCTTATTCTATAGTAAAAGAAAGACTTGGAATGGGCGAGGATCTGCAGGCTGAGATTTGCTTGCGTTTGCTGGTGTTGATGTGTTCTCTGCAATAATGTACCATCAGATACACCAAACTTATATCACTGCAACTTTCCTTTCTTTTTATGTCTTCCTCTCTGTCTGTTCCGTGTGATCCTTTTTTCTTTCAAAGCAATATTTCAATGACCCGTTTGTCAAATTAGACACTGTGTTACCAAAGAGCATTTTCTGGCAGGGCATGCGTGGTTGAAAAAAAGGGAGAGAACACAGGATAAATAAACACAGGAGAAGGAAAGGGGTACATTTTATGACTGATGGCTTTCAGTGTGTGTGTGTGTCCCTGCGTCATTTGGCACCTCATATAACTGTTACGGTTTCAAGCATCCGCGTACCTGTTATTCTGTCGCTCCACAGTGCTCAGCTCTTGATTTTTAGCTTATGATGGGATTTGTGTTTGTTACAGGTTGGTCAGAGTTTAAAGCTTTTTCCCCTCCCTCTCAAAACTGACACAAATAGAGATTTGTTAATATTTCTCGAGATAGGTAGACAGGAACATCTAAGCATGAAAAAACAAATGGACTGAGACAGAATAAGAGAGAAATCTTTCTGGCTGTAGTTTAATGATAAGCAGTCCTGCTACTCTGTGCTGCTCCAGAGTTATTGCATTCTGTGAGGACGGTGGAGGTGTGCAGGGCAGAATCATATAAAGATTGGAATAAGACAGCAACAACTGCTAAGATAACCAAGCACACAGTATTGTTGTGTTTCTCTGCTGTAAAATACTATTTCTTCTCATTTTGATGGCCATTTGTCTTGCACTGACAGTGCCCACTGCATAAGAGGCAGCTCTGTAAACACCACTAAGTGAAACTGCACACTCGGTCCATTGCTGTGTTGCATCCCACTGTGCATCCCTTCAGCCAAATATCACATGGGATTTCTATGCATTTCCAACTAATTGCATGTCGAGGCCGGTGTTAGTCTGTACTATATGGCAAAATCAAAACAATACACTACATGCACAAGTCTTAAGGCCCACCCCTCATTTCTCTATATTTTGGTAGGAGAATGGGAAATTGTTACAGCCGTGTATGTTTCAGTGCTTTTCTGAGTCATTAATTTAATCAATTTTGTTAAGCTCTCCAACACCACTGGCTGAAATGAAGACCCAAATCTCCATCATGTTTTCCAAAAGGCTGTATACACTCAATGTTGTGCCTCCTGAAGTCCTCTGTGCATTCTGATGACAACAGTTTGAACCAACACTTTCAAATTTGGATTCATCACTCCATAAGACCTGTCGGCACTGAGTTTTAGTCCAGTTCTTGAGTAATTTGGCGTACCTCACTCTTTACTCCCTGTTTCCCTTCCTTAAGAATGGCTTCTTGACAGCCACCCCTCTCCTGAGACCATTTGTTAATGAGGCTTCAGAAAACAGTACATGGATCAACTGAAGGGCCGGATGCAACTTGGAAGCCTGGAAAACTAATGCTCAAGACCACTTAAAAAGTGGGAAGTGGCTTCAGATATTTGCACAGTACTGTATGTTGGAATAACACAACCAGCTCTTTAACGAAACTGGGTTATTATTCATGTTTCATTAATACATCCATATGTCCAAATATTTCAGTTAAGTGACTCATATAATCACATCATAAATAACATTAGTTTAATATAATTATAAGTTTAAAGAATAAAATACAGAAAGAATATTTAATATATGAGCTACCTAGTCTTAATATTTTATCATGTTTAAACAAAGGTATTAAGAGTAAACGTTGAAGGAAGTACATTTCATCAGTGTCGAGCATTCTTCTGTCTTCCTTGAGGATTACACGACTGTATTTTCCATCTACTAATACTTCCCTTTTTAAGAAAAACTTCCTGAGATTCTTGTTTCATGAATGGAGTGTAAGAGGAATAATGTGGGCGCTTTTTGTGTTTTTAGCTCCACTTTTTAGTTTGTCAGCAAGATAATTTAAAACGAAAACCAGGCTCAATTTCATGAAACTTGGTGGAGAGCTGAATGGAGGAAAAAAAACGGAAGCAGCATTTACATTTTACATTTAATAAAAGCTGGGCAGTCTGTATAATAATGATGCTAACAGGTATATATAGTGATGGGAAGGGCTAGAAAAACAGAGCAAAAAAGCAGCCATAAAACTGGGACATACTTTGTATGAGACATGACACGAATCGTGCGAGTTCACAGAACAAGTCAAAATTTGCAATGGGTTTTTGCACGCTTCAGTTGTTGAAATGTTTTTAATAAATTCTGGATAAGTGGGGAACTCAAGTGTGAAAAAGGGGAAAAGAACTGTCATTCAAAAACCCCTTTCGGAAACAAAAGCCATAAAGAAAGGATTCCACAGGGCACGGAAAATCCAAATTAGCTCTGTCGTGTTCATCTTACAGTCATTATAAATGAAATGAATTTAAGTGTCAGATTATTAGAATATGTCAGAATATTCGTGTCACTGTCACTCACCTTCCACAAGCTAGCCTGAGGTGATATCAGTGACACTAACACGGGCTAAAGCGCCACTTAATTCTCTTTCACCGAACACAGCACAACCCGCTAGTGACCAAAACATCTAGCTCATAGTAATCTGCAAACAGACCTTTTAAAGACAAAGACAAAGAGTCGGCAGGCGTTTACGCCGAAAGCGCTATAATGTACACACGTGGAAACTTTGATGGGTTTCAGTAGCGTTTCAGACTAGCACTGACCTCCTTTAGCGGAGCACAGAGATAAAAATAGATGACATTTGTTTAATATCAGACTAATACATAACAGGTTTCAATTTTTTTCATATGCCTGCATTGAAGGTATTTGTGTGATTTCCTGAGAGAAAAATTCAACAAAATCCATCTCCTCCAGCCACATGTCTCTGTGGCTACCTCCCTGCTCTCTTATTCCCAGCACCTCCCTTCATCTGCCCACTCTGCTTCTCTGCACTCTCTCAAATGTCACTTTGTTTGATACACAGGGGTGAAGACCAGGGAGGCGCGCAGACAGAGATTTGGCTTACTGAGACGTTTGCTTTATCATAGATTGTTTAATCCAAAACCTCTCCTCGGATGAAAATACACCAGACTCCCCTGGATCGTTCCTTGAGGCATGTTGCCAGTTCATTCCAATATATACTGTAGTTCATTGGAGCCTGTGGCTGGTGGAACATATTGTATGAGTGTTTACTTTTATAGAAAGAAGATTTAACTGTGAAGCAGTACCAGAGTATCAAAACTACTCTAAAAGTTGCAATAAAAACAAAAATGCGTGTTTTTTAGTTTTTTTTTTAATTAATTTATTTTTTATTACTAAGATCAGCTTAATTTCAATCCTGACTGCTAGCAGAGACGAGGTGAACAGTGTTTTGCTGCTGTGTGTTGTTTGTAATTGAATCCTTCCACGGCTCTCTGGAAAGCCATTAATCACTCACCTAATTGAGTCACGGACCAGTAATTAGCGGTGATTGGGAGCACGATGGTTGGAGTGATTCCCTTTGATTAGATACCCTTTAACTGTGGCACGGCAGACGTTGGGAGAACATCCACAGTGCCCCCTGTTGAAGCTGACAGCTCCCCTGGCACATTAATTCGTAGATGTGATCAAAGCCAAGAACCCGTGCCTACAGAGGAAAACTCCTACATCTGCCTCTGTGATCCTCACATGACCACATGGAGGTCAGTAGCCAAAAAAACAGCGATGAAGACTTTACAAACAATGGGTGTGTGTGTGGGTGGTTCTTCCCTCTCAATAAAGCTCATTTAAAAGATATTAGTCAGTGAAACTAAAGGAAAGGACAGAAGACATTGCGGAAAATGGAAACACTTGCATAAATTCTAATTAAAATGATAACAACTAATAAGATTATGTTCTTCACTCTACCAGACTCAGTGGCCACACACTTGCCAGTTTCTCCTTGTGTAGTTTATCAGTGTGTGCACACAGGAAACCCAAGGATGGTCAAATAAATATTCAATTAAATTTCCTGGGTATTAATTAATTTCTCTTATATCCAAAGGTAATGTCACCAGGCATGGTAACAATAAAATGTCTGAATATTGTCAAAGTTTTAAAACACAACTTCTCTTTGTGTTGAGGCTCAAAATACCTCCCACTCGACCGTCACCTTGATTACATTGATATTATTCATTAATTTCTGATTGCAGCAGGGTTTCGTTTTGATTCAGATGATAGCAAAACCAGAAGAATGATTTCATTTTCAAAAAATGAAAAGCATGACTGCTTGAAAACTTATGCAGGAAATTACCCTGCTTAAGTTTTAAACATCTCAAACTGTCCTTGGCAGCAAAGTCCAAACATTACTACCCACGACTTGTAAAAACAGGCATGATGCTGAAGAAGTAGAAGGTAAGTAAATGAGTGTTTGGTTCCAATAATACTTTTGGAGCAAAACTAATAATAATAGTATTCTGGCGTCAAATTAATGGTTGAGGGAGATGGGTACTGAGATGCTACAGCATCAGAATTATTGGCTGGCATGTGCATCGGTGAAGGCAGATGACTCTTCTGGACATCCTGTTACTTTAAAGGTTGATCGGTCAACTTCCATGGTGAAAGCACGGGTTAACTGTAGCCACATTGCAAAGTAAAAGGAAACGAAAGTCAATTGAAACAAAAACACAAGCAGTCATTGTCTTGGTTTTATATGATTTTTTTTCTTTCACATGTCAGAGTCCCACTTTTATTATCACTATGCTAACAATTCAATTTGAGGGATTTTCTATTAATGTAGAGGCGATGCTACCAAAAATAAAGGTCTTTTAAAAGCAAGGAGTTCTTGCTTAGTCCTAGCACGTTTGGCTTGCAGCTCAGATATCTTGAAGTAGAAGGTGATGCTCATTGTCTGTGTGAGATTGTGCCAAAAGCAACCAGGTTGGCATAATGACAGTGTGTTACACAGTAAGACAGACAAGGGGAAAAAGCTTGTACTCCAAACAAAACATTTCAAGGACTTCTTTAGAAGTGTTGTCTTTTGGCAGGAACTCTATTTGCTTTGGACTTTGGCCTTTGCAACTTTGCAGCCTTTTACATACATAATAAAACTATACAACACACTTAAACATCAGTCTCAGTAAGTTTATATTCTGTGCATGTCAAACATTGCTCAGCCAAACATTTCTAGGCTACTAAATCAGAGTGTATGCACTCCTTGAGGATGCTAGCCAATCAGAAGTATGAGCCAGTTAATACATGACCGTATGCAATACAGCCAAATCAGACAGCAGGACTCAGGATCCTCGACCATTATGACCACTTGACCAACACGAGAGGTCCTGTGAAAATTTAATTTGCTTCTAAGACTCATTCAAATACATAAAAAAATAGTAATGTCAGCAAACCTTGACTGGCATTATTTTGTCACGCTATGAACAACTTTAATTTCACACATGTCTGCACGACATCATGTTCAGGGATGACTTGTTTTGAGCATTTACAAAAAAAAGACCAAAACTGTCATGTTTTTTTTTTATTAATTGAGTGTTTTCAAATAAATGTAGATGCTTCTTGGCATACATTTCAGCAATGATGGCAAAAGCAATGTGCTGCCAAAAAGCAAAAAAGCATTCATCAGAAGATAAGTGGCAAATACACACAGAAGTAACAATCTGGGAGTTAACCTGGTGAGCTCTGCTTGGCTAGATAAAGGAGATTATCTGCACTGTTGTGAGCTGGGGCCTAGTTTATGTGTGTGTGTGTGTGTGCTTGCTTATGTACACTTGTTTTGTTTTCCATTTGAATGTATTCAGGAATATACTGTGGTTTACTGTGGATCCCCCCCACCTCCGAGGTGGACTCTTGGGTTCTCAACGCTTGTCTCAGTGTTCCCACCTTTAGTTTTTAGAGACATTATTGCCTCTGTCTTGGCTTCTTGTCACAAAAGTTAAAAGTTAAGCAACTGGGAGGATTTTCTTTCAGGAATAAACATGTGTTTAGTGTCTCTGCAAAGAAGAAATGTTGTTCCTTGTGTGCAAACAATTAGACACACAGGAACAAAATAAATGTAAGTCATCAATTAGGCCCATCAATTAAAACACTCAGACTGCCAGCTAGCTCCTTGGAAACCAGGAGTTGGCATGGCAACCAATTAGGCAAAGCTACCAATTCATTATGTAAACAGCATGGCTAGAACACATCTGCAGCTAATAGGATTACTTGGCTCAGTCTACCTTTTGTGTATTAGTCATGTGGTATGAATATAACTATATGGCAATTTTTTGATAATGTATTATGTGCCCACTGCCGGAGGCGCTTATAATAGAAGGGTTTGCCTATGTTAAGCAGGCGACCATTTTTTATTTATTTTTAGTTGTCGTTGTTGATGCCGTGGCCTTAGTCGTGTTAAAAAAAACCAGTGTCCAAATGACCAAACCACCAACAAACCATCAAAAAGAAGTGGAGGAGGATGAATATGAAACTAAATCGGATTATTCAAACAAAGAAACTTTTTCAGAATGAGTAGCAGCTGTGCTTGTAGACCCTCTTGAGGTCCTCCAGATACAGATTCACTGATGTGCAGAAGGTCAAGACAACCAGAGTCTGAAGTATAATACGTGGCGTGTTGAAAGGGAACTGAAATGAGTCTAGGGCTTTATTAAGAAGACTCACGGATTGATTTCCTGTCAGCAAGCATCCATGATGAGATCGATGTAGTCAGGATGGGATATAGAGATGGAGGAAGCAGGAGAACAGACCGAGAGATCTTTCCATTCTTGGAGCTGCCTCCGACTGCCTAAGGTTCACACTGTCTGATCAGCAAACCAAGCAGAACTGCCTTCTTCTTAACTAATTAAGACATTACTGGGAGGTCTCTCTATCCATATTTGATGACGATCCAAACCACAATTAAGATGAGCCCTTCTACAGAGGCTGTAGAAGTCTGATTGATAGCTCCCACATAGCGAGGCTGATAGGTGCTAGGTCAGTGAGCTGGCGTCTTCTTTTGCAGAATACCCTTTAACCCCTGTCTAGATTGGTTAGTCCCCACTGGGAGCTGAACGTGGACGATCTACATCTGCTTGTTAATGAAATAAAAGAGCAATTTAGGTCTCCTCGGCTCCCAAAGGAGCACATTTCATCTCCTTAACGATTGGCCTTCGTGAACCCAGCCTGGCATTGCTGCATTTTATCATAAGTTATGCCATCAGGGAAGCTTATTAAAAATGAACTGAACTGAAAGGTTTTAGGAGGCGCAGATGAAAATGCCAGAGGCTAGAGTTAGCCTAATTGTTTATGTAAAATTCCAGAAGCAGAAAACAAATTAGTATGTTGTCATTGGCCTCTACACATTAAATGGTATGAATTGTGTCTTTTCCCCTTTTTTAGCATTTCTTTAGAGAAATTATTGCAGGCGTATATACCTGTCTAAAACTATTGTGGGTAATGCCATAAAATTAAACTCAGCTGAGCATACAAATCCTTGGCTTCGTGTCCACAAACCACATATTGAGCAGTGTCATCACCTACTCACTGAGGCTCACTCTGCTGGATTTAAATTCAAACTTCACTGCAGCTCAGTATTACTGATTAACATCCAATCGACCCATCTTTCTTTTTCAACAGAAAAGGGGCTCCAAATGGCATTGCAGGAACTTAAAAATTCATATTTAAAGAGATGAAAACACAAGGCTTTGGTCCGGATAATTGGATGAAACTTTGCTGCACATCGAGCTTCTCAGGCCTCACTTCATTTTATGATAATGATAATTGAAAGATGGCGGAGGAAAAAAACTATATTACAGAGCTGGATTAACAAAATGCCCACACTGGGTGCTAAATTCACTCTTGTTACACTTGTACTATAGCAGTGTTGAGCACCAGGCCTCTGGTTATAGCGCACTGACTCAATTACCGCCCCTTTAATCAAATTTTTCCCCCTAAGGTCGGGATACGCTTTAGCTGCAGAATAGAGTACCTTTCGTTTTTCAAGCCAAAGGAAATTCCTAAATATCCTCATATTTATGAGCTTTGACTTTTCTTTAATATGATACCGCATAAAGTCTATTAATTTAACTGTGTTAGTGTTATAGCGCTCTCCCTATGAGTCTGGTGAAAAACGGACACAAGCTCAGACGAGACCTGGGTGGGGTTAAGCCTACAAGACCACCAATTTAGCTGATTTGAGATTATTCTCCCTTTTTCAAGGGCAGCCATTAAGTTACAATGGAGTCAGACGTTATTGTGAGAATTACAATTTCCTCCTCGTAGAGGAAAACAGAGTGGGTGACTTAATGCGTTCTGTAGTACCCATAGTGAAGTTATCCCCTCTAGGCAAGTGTATCATTTTAATGAGGTTGCAAAGTAAAGTATTCAGTTTCATATATAACATTGCACCTTTAATAAAGCTGGAATCAATCAGATATTTTTCAGTGAATGTGTTGATAAAATGAGCTTATGAGTCGAGCTGAACTAGAGTAGCTACTGCTACAGTCTACACGTGTAAATCAATAACTCCAGTTACTGACACAACTTAATTTAGTTCTGTTTGAGTTTATTTAGATGGTGCCAAATCACCACAATAGTCACCTCAAGGTGCTTTCTACTGCAAGGTAAAGACACTACAGTAAGCACGTTGGAACAGTGGGAAGGGAAAACTACCTTTTAACAGGAAGAAACCTCCCGCAGCACCAGGTTCAGGAATGGGCAACCATTTGCTCATGGTGTGAGAAAAAAAGGAGTACAAAGGAAAATGAATAAATAAATAATGGGAAAGAAGACAAAAATTCATGACTTGCAGTAGTGGTATAAACACTACTGAAAAGAGGTAAATGCAGAAGAAATGCTGAGCGCATTACATGACATCACAGAAAGACCTGCAACAGCTTGAGCCTATTGCAACAGAACTAAGGAATGGTTCTAGGTCAACTGATCCAGCGCTAACTTTAAACTTTATCAAAAAAGACAGGTTTGAGTCTTATCTTAAAAGCAGATAGTGTCTGTCTGGAGCTGGTTACACAGGAAAGGGGCCTGATATCTGAAGGCTCTGCCTCCCATTCTGCCTTTAGAAATGCTAAAAACAACAAGCCTGCAGTCTGAGAGCGAAGAGCTCTATTTGGATAATATGGTTTCTATGAGGTGTTTAAGATATGATGGGCACTGATTATTCAAGAATTCACATGTACTGTATGACATGAAGGAAATCAGCTTTGGGTGAGACTTCATGTATATAGACTGGATATAAAAGTTGAACGTGTGATTTTATTTACAGCAACAACAAAACATACAGAAAATACAAATGTAAAAGGATAAAATCTCATTTGGTCTTCTGTTTTTGCAGTATTCAGTAATTTCATGTAATATGAGTATTTACATAGTTAATACTGAGCAATATGGGGTATTTAAACATGTCAGTATAGAAGCATTGTACAGTAGAAAATCCTGCTGTTGTTGAGCAAAGAGCACATTCACTAAAAATGGCAAAAGAAAAGAAGAATACAGCTGGACCTGAAGTACGACTGGTGACACTGATGACTCGCTCTGCGTCAGCTGTCATCTGCATAGAAGCAGCTTTCAGCAAATCTGGCCTGGTTGTCTGCTATATCATGCATGTAACAGCATTAAGGAGACCCTGAGAGAGTTGGCCTTGCTAAGTGTTGCTGTTTTGCTGTGTCGTCTGCATGCTCACTGACCTGAATCAAAGGGCTTTGCTCAGAAGAAAGTGAACCCTACATCAAGCCCCATGCCACACATCAAAGCCTCTGTTAGGTCCTCATGGTCCCGCATGAGTGTATGGGAAGTAGCAGGTTAAATGTTCAAACTCTGCAAAGAAAATATTTAATTGATAATAGAGATACTCATTGGTAACTTTGGCAATAATAGGGAAAAAATGAGTTTGTGCACTTGCTCTCTTACTGATCACATTGTGCAAACCAGAGTGATTACAGAGAACTGGCAACATAATTTAAAAACAGCCCACATGAACTAGACGCTGTAAACAGTCGGTTCAACACAAAAATTTAATCAAAGTACCAGATTAGCCAAAAAACTTTGGGAGAAAGAAAAGCAAACTTCCACTAAGCCACAGAGTGTTGCTAGGGAAAATAGAAATGATGTCCTTTTCAGGGTTCCTACTTGGACAATGTTGCTAATCTGCTGTTGCAA